>NC_057809.1:364858548-364858806 GCF_018294505.1 Triticum aestivum | reverse complement strand
TGGGCTGCAGCTAAGCCCCCGAGTGAGAGGTTTACTCTTCACTCGGTAGGATTTTTGTAACTTAGGCGAGCACAGGGCTGCAGCTAAGCCTCCGAGTGAAAGTCTGGCTTACCACTCGGTAGGATTTTGATAACTTAGGCGAGTGCTTGGACTGCAGCTAAGCCCCCGAGTGAGAGGGTTGCTCTTCACTCAGTAGGATTTTTGTAACTTAGGTGGGCACAGGGCTGCAGCTAAGCCTCCGAGTGAAAGTCTGGCTTA
>NC_057809.1:364843329-364858472 GCF_018294505.1 Triticum aestivum | reverse complement strand
GTGCTTGGACTGCAGCTAAGCCCCCGAGTGAGAGGGTTGCTCTTCACTCGGTAGGATTTTTCACAACTTAGGCGAGCACAGGGCTGCAGCTAAGCCCCCGAGTGAAAGTCTGGCTTACCACTTGGTAGGATTTTGATAACTTAGGCGAGTGCTTGGACTGCAGCTAAGCCCCCGAGTGAGAGGGTTGCTCTTCACTCGGTAGGATTTTTCACAACTTAGGCGAGCACAGGGCTGCAGCTAAGCCCCCGAGTGAAAGTCTGGCTTACCACTCGGTAGGATTTTGATAACTTAGGCGAAACGGATTCGCAGCTAAGCCTCCGAGTGAGAGTCTGGCTCACCACTCGGTAGGATTTTTACAAACTTAGGCGAAACGGATTCGCGGCTAAGTCACCCACTGAGGGGGAATTTTATTTGGACAAAAATAAAAAGTGACAGAAATTATGGAGGAACTATGACAGTATTATTTTGAGGTCCATGAACTACAGAAGTACTTTATTGCAACTCATCCGAGTGATAAAACTTAAGTGTAAAATGGGCGGAGTAGCTCCGCGTTCCAAGCTCGGGGCTCGTCGATATTATGCTCGATGTTGTAAAGATGGTACGCCCCGTTGTGGAGAACCTTGGTGACGATGAAGGGGCCTTCCCAAGAAGGAGCAAGCTTGTGTGGTTTGTGCTGATCCACTCAGAGAACTAAATCCCCTTCCTGGAAGGCTCGACCTCTCACATTTCTGGCGTGGAAACGACGCAAATCTTGTTGGTAGATGGTCGACCGGATCAGAGCCATCTCCCTTTCTTCTTCTAAAAGGTCGACTGCGTCCTGCCGCGCTTGTTCAGCCTCTGCTTCGTTGTAGATTTCAACTCGAGGAGCATTGTGGAGAAGATCACTCGGTAAGACTGCTTCAGCTCCGTAGACCAAGAAGAATGGAGTTCTTCCGGTCGACCGATTAGGTGTGGTCCGCAGTCCCCAAAGCACTGAGGGGAGTTCATCTACCCAAGCTCCAGCCGCGTGTTTGAGATCACGCATCAGTCGAGGCTTCAATCCCTTAAGAATCAGTCCATTAGCTCGCTCTGCTTGTCCATTCGACTGCGGATGGGCGACTGAAGCGTAGTCGACCCGTGTGCCTTGGGAGGTGCAGAAATCTCTGAATTCCTCTGAGTCAAAGTTCGATCCATTATCCGTAATGATGCTGTGCGGGACTCCATATCTGAATATTAGTTCCCTGATGAAGCTAACAGCAGTACCGGTGTCAAGGCTCTTGATTGGTTTAGCCTCGATCCACTTGGTGAACTTGTCGACTGCCACCAGTACATGCGTGAAGCCACTTTGTCCTGTTCTCAAAGGACCGACCATGTCCAGTCCCCATACTGCGAAAGGCCAGACGAGTGGGATGGTCTTCAGAGCCGACGCAGGCTTGTGCGACATACTCGAGTAGAACTGACATCCCTCGCACTTATCCACTATCTCTTTTGCCATCTCATTCGCCTTTGGCCAGTAAAATCCAGCTCGGTATGCTTTGGACACGATGGTCCGAGAGGACGCATGATGACCACAGGTCCCCGAGTGAATATCATTGAGGATGAGTCGACCTTCTTCTGGTGTTATGCACTTCTGACCAACTCCAGTCGCGCTTTCTCTGTACAATTGTCCTTTGATTACGGTAAAGGCCTTAGACCGACGGACGATCTGTCGAGCCTCTTCCTCATCCTCCGAAAGCTCTTTTCTCAGGATATATGCGACATACGGAACAGTCCAGTCGGGAATGACCACCAAAACCTCCATGATCAAGTCGACCACCGCTGGGACTTCAACTTCAGTCGGATCTGTGGCACTCTTGGGCTGTGGAGTTTCTTCGGTGAAAGGATCTTCTTTGACTTACGGAGCGTGTATATGCTCCAAGAACACACCACTCGGAATGGCTTATCTCTTGGAACCTATCTTTGCTAGATCATCAGCTGCTTGATTTTTCAGTCGGGGTATATGATGGAGCTCCAACCCTTCGAACTTCTTTTCCAGCTTCCTCACTGCACTGCAGTATCCAGTCATGGCTGGGCTTCTCATGTCCCACTCTTTCATCACCTGATTGACCACTAAATCCGAGTCGCCATAGACCATCAGGCGACGGACGCCGAGTGAAACGGCCATGCGCAACCCATATAAGAGGGCCTCATATTCTGCCTCATTGTTGGAGGAATCAAAGTGAATCTGGAGCACATATCTGAGCTTATCTCCTCTGGGGGAAACCAGGACAACCCCAGCACCGGAACCATTCAACATCTTAGAGCCATCAAAGAACATGGTCCAATGCTCCGAGTGAACTTCAGTCGGCTACTGTTGTTCAATCCACTCGGCGAGGAAATCTGCTATTGCCTGGGACTTAATGGCTTTCTTTGCCTCAAACTTGATATCAAGGGGAAGAAGTTCAATCGCCCATTTGGCCACTCGACCAGTTGCATCTCTGTTGTGCAAAATCTCTGATAGTGGAGCGTCGCTGACGACTGTGATGGAATGATCAGAAAAATAATGAGCAACCTTCTTTGTGGTCATGTATATTCCATACACAAGCTTCTGATAATGAGGATATCTCTGCTTGGATGGAGTCAAAACTTCAGACAAATAATACACTGGGCGCTGAACTTTGAGAGCTTTTCCTTCTTCTTCCCGCTCGACCGTAAGCACAGTACTGACGACTTGTCCTGTGGCTGCGATATAGAGCAACAGAGGCTCTTTGCTGATTGGAGCAGCAAGCACCGGCTGGGTGGATAGCAGAGCTTTTAGCTCGGCAAACGCTGCATCAGCTTCTGGAGTCCACTCGAACTTGTCTGTCTTCATCAGTCGGTAAAGAGGCAATGCCTTTTCACCGAGTCGTGAGATGAATCGACTTAATGCGGCCAAGCATCCAGTAAGCTTCTGAACATCGTGCACTCGCACAGGGCGTTTCATTCGGAGAATAGTGCCAATCTTCTCTGGGTTAGCGTCAATTCCCCGTTCGGAAACGAGAAAACCGAGTAACTTGGCACCAGGAACTCCAAATGTGCACTTTGATGGATTGAGCTTGATATCATATCTTCTGAGGTTGGCAAATGTTTCGGCGAGATCAGCGAGCAGGTCGGAACCTTTTCGTGACTTGACAACAATATCATCCATATATGCTTCCACATTCCGACTGATTTGAGTGAGTAGACACTTCTGAATCATTCGCATAAATGTGGCTCCGGCATTCTTGAGGCCGAATGGCATGGTGATATAGCAGAAGCACCCGAATGGAGTGATGAAAGCTGTTTTCACCTCGTCGGGTCCGTACAGACGGATCTGGTGATACCCGGAGTAGGCATCTAAAAAAGATAGCCTCTCGCATCCTGCGGTCGAGTCAACAATTTGATCTATGCGAGGGAGAGGAAAATGATCTTTCGGGCAGGCCCGGTTGATGTGCTTGAAATCAATGCACATTCGGAGCGACTTGTCCTTCTTAGGAACCATGATGACATTAGCGAGCCACTCGGAATGGTATATCTCTCGGATAAATCCGGCCGCCAACAGTCGAGCCACTTCTTCACCGATGGCTTTTCTCTTCTGGACGGCGGACCGCCGAAGATGCTCTTTGACTGGTTTTGCAGATGAGTCGACTCTTAGGCGGTGCTCAGCCAGTCCCCTGGGAACACCTGGCATGTCAGCGGGCTTCCATGCAAAAATGTCCCAGTTCTCACGGAGGAACTGGATGAGCGCTTCTTCCTATTTGGGGTCGAGTGTTGTGGAGATGCGGGTCGGAGCCGCATCGGGGTCGGTCGGGTGAATGTGAACAGGCTTCGTCTCACCGGATGACTGGAATGCAGATTCTGTGGCGGGTTTCTTTGATCGCAGCAAGTCACTCGGATCTGCGTTTTGCTTGTATTCCTCGAACTCGACCGCTGTCACCTGGGAATCGGCAATCTTGGAGCCCTTCTGGAAGCACTCTTCTGCCTTTTTCCTATCACCGGTGACAGTGATCACTCCTTTGGGGCCGGGCATCTTCAATTTGAGGTACACGTAACATGGTCGAGCCATGAACCGTGCGTAAGCTGGTCTCCCCAAAATGGCATGATATGCACTCTGAAAATCCACGACCTCAAACGTCAACTTTTCTTTGCGAAAGTGTTTCGAATCACCAAACACCACATCCAAAGCTATTTGGCCGAGTGACTCGGCTTTCTTCCCTGGTATAACTCCATGAAAGCTCATGTTACTAGCGCTCAGTCGGGACATCGGAATGCCCATTCCTTTCAGTGTGTCTGCATACAATAGATTCAGCCCACTTCCACCATCCATCAGCACCTTTGTCAGTCGAGTGCCTTCGACAACTGGATCGACCACCAAAGCTTGCCTCCCAGGGGTGGCAATATGAGTCGGGTGATCAGATTGGTCGAATGTGATGGGTATTTGAGACCATTTCAGATAATTTGCTTTTGCTGGGGCAACCATGTTCACCTCTCGGTTAATGACTTTCAGTCGACTCCTGCTTTCCACATCTGCAAAGATCATCAGAGTGGAGTTGATATGCGGATATCCTTCCTCACTGTCCTCCTTGTCTTCAGCCTTGTCCGACTCCTTCTCCTTGTCCTTAGACTGTTTTCCCTGAAACTGCTGGATCAGGAGTCGACATTGGCGAGTGGTGTGCTTTGGGTAGATGATATTCCCCTCTTCGTCTTTCTTCGTGTGGATGTGACACGGCATATCCATTACGCCATTCCCTTCTTTATCCTTTACCTTCTTGGGGTTCCAGGATCCTTTTGGTTTCCCCTTAAACTTTCCCTGAGTCACGGCCAGAGCCTCTCCAGGAGCTGCCGGTTCAGCCTTCCGCTTTTGTTTCCGACTGGTGTTTCCTTTTTCCGACTGACTCGGCTTGTGCTTGCCGCTTCGGAGTCGGTCTTCTTCTTCGCCGTTGGCGTACTTGGTAGCAATCTCCATCATCCGACTCAAGGTCATGTCACCGGTTCGACCAAACTTCAAACTCAGTTCTCTGTTCTTGACGCCATCTTTGAAGGCGCAGACTGCCTGATGATCGGACACGTTCTCCACAGTGTGGTGCAAAGTGATCCACCTCTGAATATACTCTCTGAGAGTCTCATTAGCCTTCTGCACGCAGACTTGCAACTCTGTCAATCCAGCTGGTCGCTTGCAAGTTCCTTCAAACGTTCTGATGAACACTCGGGACAGATCTTCCCAAGTGTAAATGTTGCTAGGAGGTAATTGGGTCAACCATGCTCTGGCAGAACCTTCCAGCATGAGGGGCAAATGCTTCATGGCTACCTCGTTGTTCCCACCACCAATCTGAACTGCCACTCGGTAGTCTTCAAGCCAAGTTTCAGGCTTCGACTCACCAGTGAACTTGCTGACTCCTGTCGCCAACCTGAAATTGGGAGGGATAACTGCGGCTCTGATAGCTCTGCTGAAACATTCGGGACCAGAAACATGCACTCGACTGCTTGTGGGTGCATCTCTGTCGAGTCCGCCTCGATGGGCTCTGTTCCGGTCGACCAAACCTTGTACGATAATGGATCGCGCGTTGAAGCCTGGTTCTCTGGGGTCGACTGGAACCCTTCGCCCTGTACTGTACTGACGCCTGTCATCTTGCTGTCGAGGAGCGTAAGACCCACCCCTCGGAGGGGAATAGGGCACTCGACGCCTGTCATCTCGGTCGAGTCGGTCGCCATACTGATCTCGCCGATTCTCGCGCCCTTCACGCCGTGGAGGCGATCTGGGGCTGTGAGCCGACTGAACCGTATTCACAGTGACGGATCGACTGTGAATTCTGTTGCGCGACTGAGACACAGCTGAATTCTGATCTCCTGCTGCCCGGAGCAGATCCCTAATCTGCAGCAGACCTCTGCCAGCTTCCGACTGCGAAGGCTGGATGGACTCTGCTATACGGGTCGCAGCTGCTAAATTCTGGATTGGGGTTCGATATACCTGAGTCGGCGGGAAGAGTTGACGTCGACTGGTGTTGGGAACTCGTTGCCGCGCGCGCTCGTCGAGTGCTCGCTAAAGGTTCTCCAGTCGAGTGCGCTCGGCCAAGTTGGCCAGACGCGCCTCCTCCAAGGCGCGAGCCTCGGGGGTTTCTCCTGCGATGGGAGTACGCAGGGCATCCACATTCCTGCGGCGAAGTTCCTCTCTTTGCAGAGAGTCGAGTGGCTCGGGCTGATACTCTTCGTGGCGTCGTGCGGGGTCGCCTCCATCACCTGCTCCGTCATCACGGGCGAAGCCAGGGGGACTGCGGGGCCCGTCGACCATCAAGATTTCCGCCGCTGGATCACTGCTACCGCACTCGGATGCAGTCTCTACGGAGCCAGTCGACAGATCGAACAAGCCGTAGAGAGATTCGTTGGGTTCGATTGCCGCAACTTGGCTGGCGGCCGATTGGCGAGCCACCGCGTGCCTCACCCATCGCTGAAGCCTCGACCGGCCCAAGCGCTTGCGCTGGCGGGAGACCGGGAGGGTGGACGATGGAGGGGCCGACCGATACTGGGTCGACGGTTGCCGCAGCAGAATGCCGCGGACACATGCGCGAAAATGCATCGCACCGCGGACGGGGAGCGCATCAACATCGAGTGGAGCCTCCTGGAGCCACGCGGAATCATCGGCGATGAAGGTGAGAGTGCCGAGACGGATCTCTTGACCCTCGACCAAAACTCCAGCAGACACCATAATGAGAGTACTCGGAAGAATCGCAACTTCTCCACAAAAATCGCTAAAACACCTGCCCCACGGTGGGCGCCAACTGTCGTGGATCTAAGCCTGACAGTAGAGTGGGGGGTAGGTACGGAGAGGCAAGGTCCTAGCTATGGAGAGGTTGTAAACACAAAGGATGTACGAGTTCAGGCCCTTCTCGGAGGAAGTAATAGCCCTACGTCTCGAAGCCCGGAGGCGGTCGAGTGGATTATGAGTATACGAGTTGCAAGATGCCGAACCCTTCTGCCTGTGGAGGGGGGTGGCTTATATAGAGTGCGCCAGGACCCCAGCCAGCCCACGTAGGAGAGGGTTTAAGGTGAGTTAAGTCTGGGGCGTTACTGGTAACACCCCACATAAAGTGTCTTTACTATCATAAAGCCTACTTAATTACAGGCCGTTGCAGTGCAGAGTGCCTCTTGACCTCCTGGTGGTCGAGTGAATCTTCGTGGTCGAGTCCTTCAAGTCAGTCGAGTGAGTCCTTCGTTGGTCGACTGGAAGGCGACCTCTTCTAAGGGTGTCCTTGGGTAAGGTACTTAGATCAGGTCCATGACCCTACCCTAGGTACATGTCCCCATCAATCACTTCATCTTCCATGATATTAATGGTCTTCTTATGTCGATATCATACCATCACTGAAGTACAAAGTGAATTAGATTCCTCCTTATCCCTGGCACATGCATCACACCTTGAAGCCCTCGCTCAACTCCGTCATACATCCTAATTTTGATGTCACCTACTCCAGTAACATGGTAGCCCGATTCATCGCCAATATAGGCTAACTAAAACTCATCGGACTCATACGAAGAGAATGATACGTCTCCAATGTATCTATAATTTTTTATTGTTCCATTCTATTATATTATCCATGTTGGATCTTTTATATGCATTATTATGCTATATTATATCATTTTTTGGGACTAACCTATTAACCTAGTTCCTAGTGCCAATTGTTGTTTTTTCCTTGTTTTTGTCTTCTACAGAAAATCAATACCAAACGGAGCGAAACTTTTTGAAGATTTTTATTGGACAAGAAGACACCTAGGAAGCTTCGGGAGGAGGCCAGAAGAGCCACGGGGTGGCCACAAGCCAGGAGGCCGCACCCTAGGGGGGCGCCTCCATGGCTTGTGCCCCCCACCCCCCACCCACCCCCTCGTGGCTCCTCCAACCCTTATCTCAGCTCTATAAATACCCAAATATTCCCCGTATACCAGAGGGCACACCAAAAATACTTGCTGCAAGTTTCTGTCCTCGTGAGATCCCATCTTGGACCTTTTCAGGTACTCTGCCGGAGAGGGATTCGATCACGAAGGGCCTCTACATCAACCTTGCTCCTCTTCCGATGATGTGTGAGTAGTTTACCACAGACCTATGAGTCCATAGCTAGTAGCTAGATGGCTTCTTCTCTCTCTTTGATCTTCAATACAATGTTCTCCTCGATGTTCTTGGAGATCTATTCAATGTAATTTTCTTTTGCGGTGCGTTTGTTGAGATCCGATGAATTGTGGATTTATGATCAGATTACCTATGAATATTATTTGAGTCTTGTTTGAACTCTTTTATGCATGACTAAGATAGCTTTGTATTTCTTTCTCATCTATTGATTTGGTTTGGCCAACTGGATTGATTTTTCTTGCAATGGGAGAGGTGCTTTGTGATGGGTTCAATCTTGCGGTGTTCTCACCCAGGGACAGAAGGTGTAGTGATGCACGTATTTGTATTGTTGCGATTAAGGATAAAAAATATGGGGTTTATTTCATATTGATTGGATCTATTCCTCTAGATCATGTCATCTTGCTTATGGTGTTACTCTGTTCTTGTTAACTTAATACACTACATGCATGATAGATAGCGGTCGATGTGTGGAGTAATAGTAGTAGAATCAGGCAGGAGTCGGTCTACTTGTCACGGGCGTGATGCCTATATTCATGATCATTGCCTTAGATATCGTCATAACTTTGCTCTTTTTCTATCAATTGCTCAACAGTAATTTGTTTACCCACCGTGTGTGTTCTTTCAAGAGAGAAGGCTCTAGTGAAAACTATGGCCCCCGGGTCTATTCTTATCGTATTATTTTCAGATCTATAAAGCCAAAAACATAAAAATACCTTACGTTTACTTTATTTTTCACTTTTATTTATCTTTTATACCTATATCTATCATATCTCATCCTAACAAGTAACCATGAAGGGATGGAAAACTCCTTTATCCCATTGGGTGCAAGTATTGTTTGTTTGTGCAGGTGCTATCACTAGAGACTTGTGTGTTCCTCCTACTGGATTGATACCTTGGTTCTTAACAGAGGAAAATACTTATCTCTACTTTGTTGCATCACCCTTTCCTCTTCAAGGGAAAAACCAACGCAAGCTCAAGAAGTAAATGAGAACAACTCCCTTGTGGGCGTCACATGAAAAGAGATTGTTGAATCCAACATCCACGCTTCATCTTTAGTTGACCGCCTGCATGATACTAGAAAAAAATTACTATCACCGTCCGAGCCATCACTGTGAGTAACTATATTAGACATGCCCCACCCTTCATTTCTAATAATTCCCTCTTTACATGTTCCCACTCCTTGTATTTGAAGGACTCCACTTTCTTATTTTTCTTCGCCACCTCTTATCCCTTTGTTGGATGATAACTTTTGACTGCCAACCCCAAAGCTCGGGTACTCTCCTTTTGAGGTGCATTCTTTTGCTTCATCAATTCATGTCTAAGCAATGCTGTAGTGATTTCCTCATTGTTGATGGTTGTCTTTCCACGTGTCAATGTAATGACCAAATGCTCATTGGATGGTGGCAACAAAACTAGAAGAAGTAGAGCCAATCCCCATTATCAATATTCACGTCGAGACGCGCTACATATGTGACCAACTAATTAAGGGCATCCATGTGCTCCACAAGATCCGACCCCTCCCACGTCTTCGGCCCATAGAATTGTTGCTTCAAATACAATTTATTGGTTGCCGACTTGGACATATAGCAACTTGCCAATCGCCTTTGGAGAAATTTCCTCCATGACATGATATGTGACCTAATTTGAAATACGAAGTCGTATGGTGGCCGCTGCCTACACTTGCATATCCTTCGACATATCATCCTCAACCTTGGTTGGCTTCGTCTCCTGCAAACCCGTAAAGATTTCCTGTTGCGCCACAAGATCCTTCCCTCTTGTTTTCCATGGACTTAAGTTTCCCGTTCCATCGAATTTCTCTACATCAAATTTCTTGAACCCCATGTCCATGCCGAGACATGATTTACCCGACCTGTTGTCGTTCATCTTATCGCCTTTCACTAGTACAGCGAGCTCCCAAACAAACGGTTTTTAACCCCTTTCCGCGACGGCATTTGGAACAGTTGCCAAGTGAGTGTGGGAGATAGGGGGGTCCTTCCCACATGACCCAGAAACCTTCGGGGGTATGCCCTCCTCGCACACAGGCTCGGCAAAATGAGAACGTGTGCGACCGGCGAGCGCTGAAATATGGAAATACGTACAGTAGGGCTAAAATACAATTATACGCCGAAATTATTTCCGGTCGCAAGTACATCCCACACAGTCAGTCCCTGCCAAACATTTCCGTTCGTATTTACATCCCACACACTCGCTCCAAGGAAAATGATTTCGTTCACAGGTACATCATAAACATTTGTTCCCGTTAAATCGTTTGAGTTATTTAATGTATCACACATGGTCCATAGAAGAAACTGTGTGGCAAAGGCTCTCCATCACACATAGTTTTTATGTGGTAAACGTTTGCGCAAGGTGGCCTAACGCAAACAGTTTTCAAGAGAAAGTCATGTCTGATTGTTCATTGATCCAACACGGTTTATTCCTTGAAACTGTGTGTGTTGCCTGAGGTCATCGCCCATGGTATTTTTCAACAACAGTTTGCAATAGCAAAACCCAATTAGTAGGCTAATTCGCCATTAGTAGGCTAATGATCTGATTATTCATAATCCATTTATTAATCTAATTGGCATTTCATATTAAGCACACAATATATTTCATTTTCATAATTGAAATACATTAGAGTATAACATCATATAGCTTCAGCACTCAGCTACCCCATTACACAACTACACCAGGACCAAGTTTCACATGCAACATCTATAACCTTCCGAAAATAGCATCACAGACGGTACATAGACAGATGTATCTCATCTGGATAACTGCTGAAGCAGAAGGCGAATATTGAGCCTTCATTGATGTTGAAGGTCTTTGTAACTTTAGGCCAGTGCCTGTGGATGATTGACCATCCATCCTTCGTCCTCTTCAGGAAAACTTCAATATTAAACGTGGGTGTTGTATGAATACCTTCCTCGCCTCCTGACCATACAGGTGGTTTGAGAGGCAATCATCAGTTTACTGCTTTGGAAAGGCCTGAAAACAAGGATATGCATAAATATCTTGTCTATATTGGAAATGGTGCAAAGGAATAAAAAAGGCAAGGTATAATAGTCAGTACCATCCTGTAGTGAACTGATGTCTTCTTCATTGTGCAGACAAAGATCTTGTTGTTTTTTCTCGCTAATTTCTTTATCCTAACAATCTTTCGGAGTTTCTTGACTTGACTGATATTCATGGATAACTCATTTCCCCATATGCAAAAGGGACGAACAGTGGGTCAAAATCTCTAACAGCAGGACCTACATGTGCAAGACCAAATTGTTAAAAACCTAAATATTAGAATGGTTCTAGCAATTGCACAATAATGTGCTATTAGACAACAGACCATGCACATGCTAACATTGATTGTAAACCTCAGTGCTTCCCATTGTTTCCCTGCAACACATATAAGGTAGTTAGTCATCAGGTTAAGTAAGGGTTCGCATACTATCATAAAATATGTTGATGAAAAATAAGCACATTGCAGATTCATCAGATTAATTCAAGCCACACGGAAGACCCATTTATCCAAACCAAGCATGATTAAGAACTAGGAAATATAGCACTTGTATATGTTTCTCATGTATTAAATGCAACCAAATTCTATTTATTCCTCATATGCACAACAATATAAAATTCTACCGACGACAATTGGACATCGCATTGCAGAATTGAACCAAGCAGTTAACTAAACACCACAACAAATGAACCAACATTAACTGAGCACCACATTTCACAATATAACATACTCCTAATAGAAGATCAGACATTTAACCAAACAGTTAACTACAACCAATTGTAGCAATTGTATTTGTTTCTCATGTATTTACTACAACCAAATTCAATTTATTCCTCACATGGTATATAATAACAGAATGCACCCACAACTATTGAACATCGCATTGCAGAATTGAACCAAACAGTTAACTAAACACCACAACACAAATGAACGAAATGTTAACTGAGCACCACATTGCACAGTGTATAACCAAACCAAGCATGCTTGACAATTTAGAAATATAGGAATTGTATTCGTTTCTCATGTATTTTGTTAATATAAATTCAATTTATTTCTCACATGGAAGAGAATACAAAATTGCAGCCTGAAGAATTGAACATCACATTTGTAGAATTGAACCAAACAGTTAACTGAAGATGATAACTAATTAAAAAAACAGTTAATAAGTGAACACCACACTGCATGACATATAGAATATATACACTAGAGAAACAGATTGCATGGTAAAATTAGAGACCACAATCCACTAGAATTTGTGAAGGAAAGTCAGGAGCAGTGTGACGCCCCGAGACCGATGCGCTAGGTGTCTTCCAGTTATTCGTTGTTGTTGCCTTATCTTTCGCTTGCGTGTTGCATCTTGACATGTCATCATCCGCATTGCATCATAATGTTTTTCGAAACTTGCATCCGTCCGGGTTCCCTCGTTCCGTCCGTTGTCCATTCTGAGCCCAACCACACTCGCACGTGCCCACGGCATGTCCAAAATAGTATTTTTATAAGTGGCCGGAAAATGTTCTCGGGATGGATTGAAAGTTGGCATGCGGTGTTGTTTTTAGTGTAGATAGGCCGCCTGCCAAGTTTCATACCATTCGGAGTCCGTTTGATGCCCCAACGGATAACTATAGCGGCAATATAGCCGGTCTAACATCGGACGTCTTCGGTCTCCAGAAATAGATGCCTGGCCTCCCTCTCTCTTCTCTCGTCTCAGCCCGAGGCCTTCTGCACAGCCCACAACCTCCAACCTACCCCTCCTCGCGTCCGGAGCCGTCGGATCTCGATCGGAGGCTCTGAAAACCCCCTAGAACCTCAACCCTAGACACTTTTGCTATAAAAGGGAACCCCTCCTTACAAATCTGGACATTCCTCCCCCTCCTCCTCGTTTTCCGCACCCCCTAATCATCAGCCGCCGCCGCCTTCCTCGTTTTCAGCGCTAGCACGCTCCCCCGCCGCCACATGTCGCCACCAGCATCACCCAGCGCCGCCGCCACGTCAACAGCGACGCCGCGCACAGCCAACCACACCCCGCCACTTGTCCTCCTCGCGCCCCACTTCGCCGCGGCCCTCAGAGCCCATCTGAGGCCCGCCCGAGCCCATCTGGGCCCGCGCGCCTTCGCCCCAGCGCCCCGTCTTCCTCCCCTTCGAGCTAGAGCCCGAGCGCTTGACCCCACCGCCGCGCTGGAGCACCGCCGCCATCGGCGACCACCTCCGCCCAGGCCGGACCCCGCACCCTGCTCCCTTTCCCTCCTCTGCTCTCCCTCTCACCACAGCTCCTCCTCGTTCCCTGCAGGACGTCGCCCAGCCACCGAACCCTCGCCGCCGGACCTCCCCGAGCTCACCGGGATCCCTGCCACCGGCGCCGCAGAAGGACGGATCGGGTGGATCCCATCCGGATCTGCGCCTCCAGGGCCTCCTCCGCCCATCCCCAACGGAGTCAGCCGCGCCCGTCGCCAATTCCCTCGCGCGCCGCCCTTGCCGGAGTTCGGCCGGTGCCGCCGCCGCCCGCCGTTGATCATGCCCTGCGCCAACCGCACGTGGGCCTCGCCCCGGCCCAGAGCTTCCTCCAGCAAGGCCCAGCGCCTGGGCCCCGTCTAGCGAGCAGCCCGTTGCCCCGCCAGCCTGTTGCCTCTTCCCCGAATGGGCCTCAGCCCGATGTGAGCAGCCCCACTCCCTGTGCACTATTGGGCTAACCACTTTCGGCCCATAGTATTTTTTTTCCGCTGCTGTGAATTTGTCCAATTATCCAAAACTGCATATTTACAAAATAGTCCCTCTAGTCCATGCATATCGTAACTCATCATCTGTGCATCGGTTTAAAATGAATTATATATGAACAATGCTTAGAAGTTTGTGTAGTTTCATAATATGCCACTTTCATCTATGTTTAAAATGTTTAAAATGTTGTTTGTGTTTATTTTGCATAATGCCATGTTAAAATGATTTAATTCATAACTAAATAACCGTAGCTTCAAACTTAACAAACTTTATATGTAAATGGGGTAGAAAAATGCCTAGTTTAACATGGTGCACTCTTCTCGCATGTTTAACAACTCTAAAATATGGTTTTGGGCAGAAAAGTACCAAATTCATAATATGCATATGAGGATTTTTCCGGACTTGTTGCTTGTTGTTCCGTCCTCATTTAAACTTGCCTAGATAGGTAGTTTTCATTTGCTTCACATCTTTCCATGTTTAATAAAATTTAATATTTGTTGGGTACATAAACAAGAGTGAACTAAATAATTGTTGTGGTTTTTCGTCAATATGCAACTCGTTGCATTTTGAGCTCCACTTAATTTGTAGTATTGTTTGAGCCTTCTTTAAACCGGACATGCATCATACTTGGTTGTGCATCATGACATGATTATGTGATGGTTGTTTACTATGTTGCTTGCTTCTTTCCGGGTTGCTTCTCTCGTTAGCTTTGGTTTCATTCTGGAGTTGTGAGGATTCGTTCGACTTCGTCCGTTTGTCTTCTTCATGGACTCGTTCTTCTTCCTTGCGGGATCTCAGGCAAGATGACCATACCCTCGAAATCACTTCTATCTTTGCTTGCTAGTTGCTCGATCTATTGCTATGCTGTGATGCCTACCACTTGCTATATCATGCCTCCCATATTGCCATGTCAAGCCTCTAACCCTCCTTTCTAGCAAACCGTTGTTTGGCTATGTTACCGCATTGCTCAGCCCCTCTTATAGCGTTGCTAGTTGTAGGTGAAGTTGAAGTTTGTTCCATGTTTGGAACATGGATATGTTGGGATATCACAATATCTCTTATTTATATTAATGCATCTATATACTTGGTAAAGGGTGGAAGGCTCGGCCTTATGCCTGGTGTTTTGTTCCACTCTTGCCGCCCTAGTTTCTGTCATACCAGTGTTATGTTCCTTGATTTTGCATCCCTTACGCGGTTGGGTGTTATGGGAACCCCTTGACAGTTCACTTTGAATAAAACTCCTCCGGCAAGGCCCAACCTTGGTTTTACATTTGCGTCACCGCCACCTACTTTTCCCTTGGGAGTTGCGCTCCCGAGGGTCATATT
>NC_057809.1:363353933-363356839 GCF_018294505.1 Triticum aestivum | reverse complement strand
CTAAATCGGAGCAGCATCACAAGCAAGAGCAAGAGCGAGAGCAGT
Organism: Triticum aestivum; assembly: GCF_018294505.1. Classification (NCBI taxonomy): domain Eukaryota; kingdom Viridiplantae; phylum Streptophyta; class Magnoliopsida; order Poales; family Poaceae; genus Triticum; species Triticum aestivum. The sequence continues at coordinate 363,356,794 of NC_057809.1, read as the reverse complement.
AGCGCGAGCAAGAGCAATAGCAAGAGCAGACCAGGCAGGGGACCGAGAGCAAGAGCAGAGTATCACCGCGAGCGAGAGCTAAAGCAGCAACAGCTCCTACTGATGTGGACGTCGCCGCCGAGGGAGCGACGTCGTGGAGGAAGTGGCCGGCGATGCCGCCGTGGATGGAGCCGCGCCATGTCGGCTCGGGACCGAGCGCTGGCAGCACCGTGAGATCAAATCAAGAAGAAAATGCGGCTATTAGTGTACAACCTCTTTGGTGGCGCCGATTAGGCCGCAACTTCATCCGAGGAAATGGTGATGATGATGCTCTTATGGTGGTGCAGGTGAAGACAGCGGTGTGGGAATGGAGGTACCGCGAAAGACGAGGGGAACATTGGGGCAGCTCCTTGGAGGTGGAGGACGGGGTGGCTAAACCGGCGGGACGATGAGATCGACGATGGATCCTCATCCGGTATGGTGGATGAGGGACGTCGAGGTGTTGCTGTGGACGACGTCATTGGGGAAGAGGCTCCAGCTGGGTGGCGGACAGAGTAGGGTGTGGGGTTTCGTCACTGGTTTTCGCGGCCTCGGTGTACGAATGGGTGGGCGGATGGGATGGCAGTGGGGAACCATGGCTTAGAGACGCGCTTGTCCGAAATGTGGGGTAAGTTACGAAAGTACCCCCACCAATTTGAGGCGGTTCTTTCGGTTCAGGGGTACCACGGGCATTTCGCGTGTCGGGATTTCATAGGAGGTGGGAGTTTTCGCGCGCGTTGTAATTTCGGAATAGCAAGGCGCGGGTTGAGATGGAGGGAGTTGTCGGAGCACAACGAGACAAAGATATATCTTAAATATTTTGGGCTAACAAGGCGCGGGTTGAAATTTTCGGACAAGCCTAACGTGTACTGTACCAAATCAATGCACACTACAAATGTCATTCAAAACTTTGAATTCATGTTATGTTCAATTAAAATATTTCGCTACATGTATAATGCATGCAACCTACTACTCAAATGAACATTTTAGTGCATTTCAAACGTATATACTACCGCTTCAATATGAACTAAATTTGAATTCGTTTCTCTATCTGAATAAGATCTACAGTAATGATTTTTGTGAAGTCAAAGCATTTGAATTCGTTTCTCTGTTTTAATAAGATCTACAATCATCATTATTGTCAAGTTAAACCATCGTCTGTGTATTATCTTCACAGCACACCACATGATTAGTCTCGACTTACATATGAACTATGTGTACTATATGAACTCAAACTAGATTTTTTGAATCCACTTTATTTTGATTTCAAGTCACATTACATTTCTAGCTCTATCTAGATCTTCATAATCTAAACCATGTCTCATATGTATAATGAGTTTATCACATTATGTATGGTGCCCCGCCCCCTATGCCTACAAGTATTTAGATGTGAGTTGCAAACACCACACATTACCACAAATTCAAATAAAATGTTAGAATGTTCGATATATAGTATTGTTTAGATTGTTCGATATTTAGTTGTAAGCTGCAAACGCCACACATTATCACAAATTCAAAGAAAATGTGAGATTGTTTGATGTATAGTATGGTTTAGATTGTTCAGCATTTAGCGGTGAGTTGCAAACGCCATGCATTATCACATTATGGTATAACATGTGCATAGCACATGTATCACTACTATATTCATGCATGCAATTTTTAAAACACTATGATCTCCTATTCAAATATATGAATCCGCTTTCATATCAAATTATGATCTTTGTTAGTCTCTTACACCCACACAATCCTCTAACCTTTGTAGCTATCACTAACTTTCTCTCGTGCATGCACACACCCTCCTCACCCTCTCCCTCCCTCAGCGTTCTATACACCGGGCACATTCATTTTTTTCTTTAGGTCGTTCTCCCAAAGTCTCCACAACTCCTTTCCGACACACACCGATCGATAAACCTCTCCAGCGATGCCTGCCTACAACATGCACACACACCTTCAATCTCCTCCTTTATGTGTCCTTGCCTCGTGTCTCTCATACGGTCAGACACACGTGTAAACTCTCGCCCCTCTTTTCATCGATCTCACAACCGCACACTCCTCCCCGTATCTAGCTAGTAGTTGGGCCTCTCGCACCGCCTCCTAGCTCCATTCTCTCTATCTATCCGTCTTGCTAGGCCTTATTTGCCTCTAACAAATGGAGGTACACCGACTGATCTCTCGCTATACATATAGCTATCTAGGTCCTTATAACTCGTTTTTACCCACGCGTCAATCAATCTACCTCATTAGTTGTGTCTCTCCCTTCCTCCGACAAACAACAATTGATCTACCGATCTAGTTAGGTTTGCTTACCAAACACATGGTTCCCCTTCATCATCCATGGATGCGTCCCGACAGATCTATCACGCACAGGCACACACAGAAACACATCCCCACTCTTATTGATAACATTGCAGTTCCACCCTCAGTTTGTCTAGTAGGCCTCTCCCACCATCTTCAAGAAGCAACTCCATCACCCATCCAGCACTCTACCCCTCTCCCTCCCTCTCCCTCCCTCTCTCTCTCCTCTCTCTCTCTCTCTGTCCCATCATATTTCCCGTCCTTCAGTTATGTATGGATGTCGACCGATCTCCCTCAAGACATAGATGGGTCTCTCCTTATCAACACATATACGAGTCGTTCTACCTCTATAGTTAGGCCTCTGCCTACCCCTCCCCCCCACCCCCTACACCACACACACACTGATACATCGAGCGCTCTTGTCATGTCTCCCTGCCACACACAAACTTGACATGTGCGCTCTAACGTTCCGGTAGGCCAGTCACCCTATATCTTTGACTTGCACACAACACAATTTCGATGGCTCTCTTCATCGATCTCGCACCCAC
>NC_057809.1:363271632-363353455 GCF_018294505.1 Triticum aestivum | reverse complement strand
ACTCACGAACACGGTTTGTATCTCTCACACACACCCACGTAGGTGGGGGACATGCACGAAGAGAAGAGGTGCATGCACGACGCACGTACTCCCGTCTCTTTCCCAACCACACCCGTGCGGGTACACTGTGGAGCTCATTTCTATATGAAAAAGGCAGCCCACGTGGTAATTTGGCACGTGCACTGGTTGTCCACTTGGTGGAGGGAGGATCGTCTACCACGGGTCAACAAACAAATTGCGACTTGATGTGTTATGTTAAAAAAAGAGGCAAACCATGCGGGGCCTACCTTAGAGGCAAGGCTCTATACACTGGAGTACTTTTGACATGTCCCGTCAACTCTCAGAATGAGGAGAAGCTTGCTTAGTACACCGTCTCCCCGTTCCTAAATATAAGTCTTTGTAGTGATTTCACCATGAACCACATGCGGATGTATATAGATGCATTTTAAGTGTAGATTCATTCATTTTGTTCCGTATGTAGTGGAATCTCTACAAAGATTTATCTACTAGTATAGCTAGCCCCCACTACTAGGAATTCTCTATCCTCTCCTTGAGCCACATCATCAAAATTGATGTAGCCATTAGATGAAGTAAATCAGTCCATAATAGCCATCTGATCTAGACGTTGAGAGGCTCCGCACTAAGCCACATGCAAGCATGCAGAAATACCGTGGCACATGCATGTGAGTGGGTTTTAAATCACATCAACATGTCTGCATGCAAGCATGCACCAGTGGCATGCATGTAAGTGAGCTTTTAAGTCCCATTAACATGTCAAAAAGAAAAATATAATCCCATTATGCAGTAGGAGTTGGCTGATCTTTTTTCCTTACGTGGGATGATCTAAATGATGATGGGAGTTTCTTTAGTTTGGCTACCACATTTGTCATGCGGTTATAGAGTTTTTTTTAGTTCTATGAAATCGATAATTTTGCGCAAAGAGATGTCTGTTCCGTGGCAATGCGCGGGGACTCATCTAGTAATATTTAGGAACGGAGGGAGTACTATGTAAAGAGTTAGGGGTCGCACGGTGATAGTGTGAGGTGGGCCATGTAATCACTGAGCCTGCGTGTTTTCACTGCTCTTGCACGCCTCCGTTGTAAGAATGGAGAAAATTGTAATCTAGTAGTAGTACCTCCTTTCGCCGAAAGCGTGGGACATCCATCAGTCCTACCACCTTAGTAATAAAGACCAATGAGCCGTCAAATCACATAGACCCAGCAGTAACCATCACTCTTGCGCCAGTGAGAGGTCGCGTCCGCTCTGCCCGGGCATGAATGCGACACTGATTCTTTGGAGTGGCGCTGACCGTTTCGGGCGGGAAGCGCGCGCGGGCGATTGAGAGGCTTTGGGTGGGCCAGGCTGGTCAGGAGCGGGCGTGGCAACTGTCCGCATGTCCCTACTGGACACGCCCTGAAACGAGAGGATGCACCAACTCTCGCGGCTAAAATCGTACACTACACAACATCTCTCTGTAGGAGTAGGTTGATTTGTCGCTCTCTCTAACACACACATGTTGTTAAACACACACACACACACGCACACACACACACACACACGCACGCACCTTGGTCCCGTTGCACCTTCTAACTTGAGGTATTTGGTTTGATAACTACACTTGAGAATAATTTGTGCCAGGAGGACTCTTTGACTGGTCAAAATGTTTTCTAGGGTTTTCACGCTTCACACTCTCTCTCTCCAATATATATATACACGCTGGAGCCTCAGCGCTTGTAGTTGCTCTCTTCACACTCTCTCGCCCTCTCCCTCCGTTCCGAATTACTTGTCGCGGGTATGGATGTATCTAGATGTATTTTAGTTCTAGATACATCCATTTCTTCGACGAGTAATTTGGAACGGAGGGAGTAGTTTCTCTCTTCACACTCTCTCGCCCTCTCCAGATCTAAACAAGACTTTGTTGGCCTCTCTCTCCCCTCACTTCTGCTCAAAGAGCTGGCAGGATCCGTCCACCGGGAAGGGAAGGAGGCTTAACATTGTCACCGTTAGCGAGGGACTACCGGCGCAGCTGTTCACTTTCCACCCAGCGGCGGCGCGGGAGGGCCTCCGACCCCTTCTTCTTCGCCGTCGTCCCATCGCCCACCGAACCATGCCCCAAGAACCTTAAGGTATAATTTACTTACTCCACATGCATTGCTCTAGCTGCATGTATACCATGAATCTAGGACGTGGTTCAAAGAGGAAAGGAGTGGGGGAAAGTAGTGGGAAAAGTTGTATATAGCATGAATCTAGGACGTGGTTCAAAGAGGAAATGAAGGGTGAAAGTTGTATAGCATGAATCTAGGACGTGGTTCAAAGAGGAAAGGAATGGGGGAAAGTAGTGGGGAAAGTTGTATCACATAAATCTAGGACATGGTTCAAAGAGGAAAGGAAGGGGCGAAAGTACTAGTTCAAAAAGGAAAGGAAGGAACAAGGCTGTAGAGTTTGAGCAGGACTAGATTTGCTGCGCTCACATAGGGAAAGGTGTCTAAAGATAACAAAACTGGGACCAACACAAATATGCTCCTTGGTTGTTTGTTCTTTGTTGCAACAGACTGTGCATGACCATAGTACATCGGCAGATGCACATGGTGCTGGTGCGTCCATTGTCCCGTGCAACTCATTAGTTGTTGTTAATCTAAGGCCATGTTTGGTTAAAAACTCCCTAGTCCCTACCTGCTTGGTTCTAGGGACTAAACATGGACTAGAGGTTATTAAATGACATGCTAAAAGACCATGTTACCCCTAGTAATGAACTAATAGAGACAAGGTGCAATGCGTGGCAGGGGAAACTGTTGGAAAAAGTCCCAAAAAGACTCCCCCGGGGTCTTCTTTCTTTAGTCCCAAATGCCCACTTTTAGTCCCTAAAGTCCCTCCTATTTGGTTTAGATGGGACTGACACAGAGTTTTTTTAGTCCCTACACCAAAATGTCCCTGTAAACAAACACCCTCTAATAATGCCGCTGGAAAATTGATGCAATGCCATAGTTAAAAGCAAATTACATGTTTAACGAATTTTATTGTTAATATAATCTCTATGTTAATATTAATCAATGCCACCGTTTGAGAAATGCTATTGTCTTGCTTTCTTTCCCATTTAGATAAGGTAGATGCTTCTTTTTGTTGGCTTCTATGGCATCCACCGTTATTGACCACTAATTGTTTCCTTTGCACCTCTGTGTAAACAGGGTTATCTACTTCACCTCGTTGCCATTTTGAACTTTTGTTGCACTGCACAAAACACTTTTGTTTTAAGAGTGTTTTGTGCAGTTCAACCAAAATGTCACACTGACAATGTTGCTTGATTGCTTGATCTTAGTGGAACTGCACAAGAGGAGATCTTACTTCCTATCCATTAAGGTGAATTTGGTTCAGACATTCTTCTTGTGCGTTGTTTGAATTCCGCATCATGAGAGGTTAGTACTAGCCTTCTTTCACATGATTCTGCAGTGTGCTTTCATATGTTGTGCTACTTGTATGATAATGTTGCTTGATTTTAGTGAACTACACAAATGGAGACAAGACTTCCAATCTGTATGTGCACCGTAATATCCCACTGAGGTAAGATAAGGATATTTCACAACTGCTGGCCTGTCTTTTTCCACTTTCATAAGAAAATTAAGTTTAGTACTATACTTGTGCTCCCTAATTGACATGCCAAATCTTATATTGAAGGCGAAGCTTGCCTGTTATTGAACCAAGTGATGAAGGCGAAGAACAAGCGGAAGAAAAACAAAAATCAACTCCTGGTGCTGTAATGAAGCACTGGAACTGTGATGACACAAGTAATGATATAGTTTTGCATCTTAATTTATTTCTATGGCTGGAACGAGCAATTGTTTTGCCACTGATTTGATGCCACTCTTAGTGTAATATGTAATTATCTCAACTTGTGCAAACAGGGATCTTCTTTGAAGATACCATATATTTTAGTGGAACTACACAAGAAGATGATGGAAACATTAAACTAATCGAGGAGTATATAGTAAGCATGGCCACCACCGTAGATAGCAACAGATGGTTCCGGAGAAGTGCTTCATCTGTATGCTCTATACAATAAGCCTCCTGACAAAGGTTGGTACTCGCCCACTGATTTCATCCATATGATTGAGCTTTTCATCTCTATTGGTGTTGTGCTACTGTTTAGATACTGTCATGAAAAAGTGGTATTGTCCTTGAGAAGTGCTCCATCTGTGTTGTTTTAAATATTTCCTTTCCTTTTTTTCGAGCAAACAGGGATGCTAGCATTTAGTAGTCCTCTTGTCTTTGCACAACAGGATCATCTTCCTCTGAAGAAGAAAATGGAGTACGTGAAGTGACTAGTTCCGATTATGCCAGGATGAAGAAGCCCTGTCTATCTTATCATCAGAAGGAGCAGTTGAAGGATGGTTACATTACTCCACACAAGACCAAACTAACTTCAGCTCAGAAGGACTGACAAATCTCCATCTTTTTGCTGTGATGCGCGAGTACAATGTTGTTCTAGGATTCTTTCTGGTGAGTTCCATTTTTCTAAAAGTGTGCACTACATGGACCATGTATGTGCCTATTGAAACTATCAATTCATAGGACAGTTTGCTTTATACTAATCACTTTTTCGTATTTGTGCAAACAGGGTTGCTCAGCTTGATTTCAATGGGAACTGCACAAAATGTTCATGAATACATCGAATCATTCATTTCCACCACAAGCAAGGAGGTGCCGATAAGTTCAAGGCATTGCAACATATAAGGGCGAAATCATACAAGCTACGCGCAAATTTGGTTGATTTTGGTGGAACTGCACAAAAAGAACAGCTGGTTTATTTAGCACGAGGTGCCATGTCAATGTCCAAACTGATGGCAAACCTTGCCCATTCCACAATCATAGGCATTTGATATTTTGGAATGGGACAACCATGTCAAATTTTTCTCATTGATTTTAGCAAGACACGCGTTTGATATTTTAGAATGGGACGCCCTTTGCTGTCAGCAGCGTCGATCAATTTTTTCTTTATTCTTTAGTTGTGAAGTAAATATTGCCTCTGACATGTGAGTCGCTGAGATGCATAATCATCAATTGTTTTGAATGTTCTCTATGAATTGCCAGGCTTGTGTGTTTGATTGCAATGTACAGAAACGCTAAAAAGCTGCTCAAAATCTTTGTACTCCTTATGTTCCTTTTTACTTCACACATTGTGAAAGTGCATACTTTTTTGTATAAGATTGGTCAAAGTAGAGATACTTTGACTGCAGACAAAACTTGTATGCAGACTAGAAAGGACTGGAGGGAGTACATGTGAAACTGCTGCAAACGAGGTGATCACCCTGGGAATAATGCTAGTACGTATTGTTTTGCATGTTCATCCAATGCGAGTGATATAGGAATTCGAACTAATCGAAATAAATTCATTCATACATGGTCGGATTTCATATAAACATGTCGGATTTCATTACATTTCATACATTCTTCAACTAAAAAAGGGTGCGCTGGAGGTATAATTAATTAACCGAAGCTACCCACCTGTGTCCTGCTGAGCCGAACAGAAGCTTCAGTGACTTAACTGCAGGTGCAGTTGCATAACTGACATGTAGCCTGTTGGGCCCATGTGTCAGTCAGCCAACTGCACCAGCAGTTAAGTAGAAGCAGCGTTCTTCTCCAGCGCAGCTCTCTGACTCAACGTCGCCACCAAGAAGCTAACCGACCGTCAATGGTCAACCCGCCTAGCTTGGCTTCAATCGGAGGGTAGCAGCGGTGGCCTTACTTGAACCCGAGCGGCGGCGACCTACCATGTTCTACTCTTCCTTGTTTTCTGTGTGGCACGACCTCGTTGGTAGCGGGGCGGGGCCTCGGCGGAGCCGACGGTGTCCTCTGCCTCGTTGTTGGCGGGGCGGGGCCTCGGCGGAGCCGGCGGTGTCCTCTGCCTCGTTGTTGGTGGGGCGGGGCCTCGGTGGAGCCGGCGGTGTCCTCTGCCTCGTTGTTGGCGTCGCGGGGCCTCAGCGGAGCAGGGCCTCATCGACGCCAGCGGAGCGAGGACTCGTCGGAGCCGGTATTGTCCTCTGCCTTGTCCTCGGTCTCACCAAACAGTGCCTCGCCCACTTCATCGCCCTCTTTTGCTAGCCTCTTTGTAGGCGGCCGCAGCCTCTGCCACTTGCATCCGGTACCGCCGGCGCTCGAGGCGGCCCTTGCGAGCGGCGCGGTACGAGTCGAGCAGCGCCTCCTGCTCCGCCCGCTCCGCAGTGATCTGCTCCTCCGCCTGCAGGTGCTCCTCGAGGAGATGGTGGTTGTAGGCGGCGTCAGCCTGCGCCTCCGGAACTGCTCCTCACGCATCTGCCTCACCCTATCCATATATTGGGCATGGGCCTCGCCGATGGTCATGGTGCAATGCACCGGCGAGGATGGCGCGGAGGAGGGGGGTGGTGCCGGATCGTCGACTACCATGTTCTCCATTGAGACGTCGTCGTCCTCTGGCTGCCTGCCGGCCAGCCGATCGGCATCAATGGTTGCCATCTCCTTGTGGTCCGTCGTCCGCCCGTCCCGAAGAGCACTAGAGCGCGAGGAAGCCATGGTGGGCAGTAGTGGTGTGGACAGGAGAAAGGGAATGGATGCGGATGACTGCGGCTATGGCCGGCGCAGCAGTTTGTATAGCAATGGTGGGCAGGCGGAGGGACGGACGTGTGGTGCTGGAGTAGCCGCCTCGGCAACCGTGTATCATTAATGTGGGCGGCAGATGGATGGATGGACGACACTTGTGTCATTTGAAGGCGGAGAAATCGCCTGCATCGGGAAGCGGGGAGGGTGGCACTGACTGTTTTGGGCGGAAAGCGCGTGCGGGCGAGGAGATGACTTTACTTGGAGAGGATGACAATGGGGACCCACCAGGTCCATAGCCTCACGTACGCAAGTGCCTCCTTATTATATATATTAACTATAATTTATTTTGCTTCCTCCTGGTTTCCTGACATCACGGTCCCACACCATTGTCAACCTATGTAGTACTCCCTCCTTTCTGGTTTATAGGGCTTATCTCAAAATTTTAGTTTTTCCATTTTATAAGGCTCAATTTGGTTGTTCCCCATCACATGTTCAGACTTCAAGGTGCATTAAATCATTGCATGCAAGTATTAAGAGAAAACTAACCAATGCATGCACTTTATGCATGCACGCATTGCAATTCATGCATTCGTAAACATAATTTTTTGAGGAAAACAAGAGCGTTAATTGGGTGCTTTTGCAAACTACAAAAAATATTCCACCACTCATCATCTACCTTGGTTGGTGAGATTTTTGAATTGAGCCTTATAAACCGGAAAGGAGGGGGTAGTCAATAAACGAGAGAATTGCACAAGAAGCGGCCGACAGCTGGGACCAAGCAGCTCGAGCAGTATTTGTGTTTTTGAGGTGTGAGCACTACATAGTTTTTCAATGTTTAGCCCAGATATTAATTTTTCTCCTCTGAACAACAACGAAAACATCGCTGCAGGTATTAACTGGGCAGGTTGTGGCCCATCTAGCCCAGGCCAGATATCCAGCCCAGATATTAATCTTTTTCAAGCTAAAAATGGCTAGCCCAGCTATACTTTTTTTAGGAATACCCAGGCAAGGTCAAGTTGTTATTCTCCGCCCCGCTGGGCTGCAAATCTTTCCTAGGAGGGATGCATTAGTCTGAACAAGAAAATGGGCTTTAAGAAATAATAAATGGGATGTAATTATAAAAACTGGGCAGTAACTATAAAAAAATGCACCAAACACGTGATTAATTTATAAAATATTATTTTTGGATATTGAAAATTTTAATTTAAATAATTGTTGCGAGCGCAATGTTTCGTTTGATTTTTACGTAATATAAATTTATATTGAAATTGTATTTAATCTGACTAGAAATTTTGGGATAAAATATTTTGGATCCCATCAAAATGTGGGAAATTTTATTGAATTATGTTTTGAACGGTTGGTTGAAATGGGTTGTACTTTTAACAAATTGTAAATGGGCTATAGTAAATTCCATTAGAATTCAAAAATGGGCTACACATTCTTACAAATCTCAATTGGGCTATAAGTTCTCTGCCACACACTTCTGGCCTTACTAAGTTGACGCGTCCCCTAAAAAAATAGAGTTGACGCGTATGCAAGGCTTTGTCAACTTATAGTCAACACACGGTTCTAGCAGCAGTGGCCGTTGGATGTCCATCCAACGGATGCCGTGCTTCTTCTTCAATCTCGGATATTCTAGATTCACCCGCCCAAAAAATGATTCCTCCCCCTGACATCTAGGGCGCACCATTTCGGAAGCTGACCTATGGGCCTACTAAGTTGACGTACCAAGGGCTTTGTCAACTTAGTCAATATAAACGATTCTAGCTGTAGTGACCGTACGATGTCCATCCAACGGCCGTCGTGCTTCTTCAACCTCTGGTCTTCTTGCTCCAGCCGCCCAAAGCAGCGCCGGTCGTGCCGCCTGCTCCTGCCTCCTTTGGCCGGTTGTGCTGTCGCGGAGACCTCACCGCCCCCTACTACTCCCACCGCTGGCCAGGCCATCCCTCCACTCACCCACACCCCCTGTTATTCTGCGGTGATGGCAGCGCAGCCGAACCAGTGAACCCTCGTACTCCTCCCCGCGTGTGCATCCACTGCCACGTCTTCCCTGGCTCCGCGTCGTCCCCTTCCTAGGACTCGCCGTCGTCCACCGCCCTGGTGCTCTCGACGCGGCGTGGTCAATGTGGTCAAGGAACAACTTTCGTTAGACATGGACTGTACATGGAGAGGCTGACAGCTGGGTCCACGGCAGCCGCAAGGAAGTGCCTCCTTATTACGCGCAAAATAATTATTCCTCCACCTGACAGCAGGGACCCACCGGACGGGCCACCGTATTTCACGAAAAAAATGATTCGCCCCCTGATTGCTGGGACCCACGAGCTACATCTTTGCACACAAGGAAGTGTGTCCGAAAAAAACGATTCGCCCCCCTGACTGCTGGGACCCACCACCTACATTTCACACGCAAGGAAGTGCGTCCAAAAAAAACTATTCGCCCCCCGACTTTTGGGACCCACCAGCTACACCTTCGCACGCAAGGAAGTGTGTCCGGGTGAAAAAAAACGATTCGCCCCTAACTGCTGGGACCCAACAGCTACACCTTCGCACGTAAGGAAGTGCATCCAGGCAAAAGCAAAAGCAAAACGATTTGCCCCCCTGACTACTGGGACCCACCAGCTACATCTTCGCAGGCAAGGAAGTGCCTCACACTCGGGACCCACCTGGTCGAAGCGTACATAGCGTTGTCATTCTGGTCGCGAACGTGTACGTACATACTGGTCGATGTAGAGGCGCGCACGTTTCGTAGTAGAGGCGCGCACGTGTCTTAGTAGAGGCGCGCACGTGTCGTAGTAGCATGTACACGTACGTACAGCGGCCAGGGTGCAAGAAAAAAATACGGCCACGTATGTGTACATACGGGCAGGGTCTCGAACGCCTACTCACGCATACGTACGGCCAGGGATCATGTACATGGCTAGGTCAGAACGGAGAAACATCATTGTCGTCGTGTTCATGGGGAGGCACCGGAATGCGTCGTGTTCATGGGGAGGCAATGGAATGCGTCGTGTTCATGGGGAGGCAATGGAATGCGTCATGTTCATCGGGAGGCAACGGAATGCGCCGTGTTCATCAGGAGGGCTTGGACGGAATAGGCGATGGAAACGAGGCCTGGCATACCGCAGAACGGAGGAAACGGACCTCCTACGGTCGAAATGGGGGTCCTGTTGATCGGGAGGGGTGTGGCGTACCGCAAAACAGAGGAAACAGACCTCCTACAGTCGAAACAGGGGTCCTGTTGATCGAGAGGGGTGTGGCATACCGCAAAACGGACTAAACGGACCTCCTACGGTCGAAATGGGGGTCCTGTTCATCGGGAGGGGTGTGGCGTACCGCAAAACAGGACTCCACGAGATACTGTTCATCTCCACCGTCGACCTCCTGCCTCCACAGGCTACCGTCGACCTCCTCTAGCCTCCACGGGCTCCTGTTCATCCAGCCTCCACCACACGCTACTCCACCGGCTACTATTCAACCACCCCTCCACCGCCTACTGTTCATCTAGCCCTCCACACCACGGGGTCCTGTTCAACCACCCCTCCACGGGCACCCCTCCATCTTCTACTGTTCATCCAGCCCTCCACACCACGGGGTCCTGTTCATCCAGAGGCAACGCCACCGCTCACTATTCATCCAACCCCCCCCCCTCCCGCAACGCTCACTGTTCATCCAATCGATCGGCTTCAGTTAGCAGCAGTAGCGAAGGAATCGCTCGATCGGGTTCAGTTAACAGCCATCGATCGATCGCTCGGGTTCAGTAACGCATAGCCTGCAGTGCAATCGCTTGGGTTCAGTTAGAGCCCAACGCCTCGCTCAGGTTCAGTTAGAGCCAACGCCTCGCACACACGCGCGTACGTGTACGAGAGAAACACGCATCGCTCGGCCTCGACCTCCCACCGTAACCGGGAACTCCCCGAAATTTTCCTCGCCCTCGCTTCTACCACGGTTTTTTCCATCATGGACAGCCCAAAGAATGTCATGCAGCCGCGTCTCCAGCCTGCCCAGGATGAAAAGCCCATTTTCTGTCATGATTTTTTGTCATAGAAGTAGGAGCCCACCACATCTATGATGATACTAGGTTTTGTCACAATTATCGTCATAGAAGTGTCATATGTATGACAAAAAAAAATTCGTTCGGCCCAAAATGTCACGGATGTGTCTTTTTTTGTAGTGATCGCCGCTGCCATATACCACATATCCGCCGCCATCAGGCCAATCCGAGTCCACCTGCAACATATATCCGCCACCAGTCCGAGTTCCACCAGATTCATCGCTGCCACCAGTCCGAGTTCCACCAGATTCATCTCCGCCACCGGTCCTAGTCCGAGTCTAGTATTTTGTTACTCTATTTTGGATTTCCAGATCACGCGATACTCCGAGTCCTGATACAGTAGGACTCCCGAACTTTCGTGCTACCCGCAGAAGAAAAATAGTTCCAAACTCAAAAAAAACTTAAGTCTGGAAAATTCGGCTAGGCAGTTTTTGGACCATTTGTAGACTTTTTCAAAAAAAAATTGTTGCGGAGCAAAAAAAAGAGGGAAAAAAGCAAAAAAAAAAGAAAAAAAATCAGAGCGTGCTCCTCCCTTGTTTACGTGCAGTGTCGTGATTCTGTTAGTGTTCTAGGCTCGCGTCTCTAGCACGGTCTAGCCTAGGACTAGCACAGTACCGTCGTTGAGCGTTTTTTCAACTTTGCATCTCTGAATTGATTATTGCTGACCCTTTTTGCTACCATATTATAAGCCTTCCCAGCTCCACATACATCTACGTCGTGCATTTGACTCTCCCTGGTAATCGCTCTATCCAAGATTTGAGAGTTTTGACTACGACGGTTGCTGATCACCGCCTGCAGCTGGGTAAGAACTGGTAAGAATTTGAGATTTGCTTGACGGATTTGTGACACCCACCACCACCTCTTGTTAGTAGTCTGTAGGATCATATTCTTGTGTGTTTCTATTGCTACTAACCATGGCAGGATCACAAGCCGACGAGACTGACTGGGAGAACATGACGAATAAGGAGTTACATGATAAATTTCAGCAAATGATGAGTGGACACGTGCAAGATGTGCTAAACAGATTTGAAGAGGCCATGGAGAAGATAGATGGCATGGAGAAGATGTTCGAAACAAAGCTCGACAACAAGTTTAATGAATTGCTCGCGCATCTTCTACCACCACCACCGGCTGCATCTAACGCACCTCTACAACAACAACAACAAGGACTACCTCCACGTCGCGAAACAGCCCTCCGCCAAGCGAGTCGTCTCCCTCTTGCACCTAGCCAAACTGTTGGTGCTGTTGTTGATACATCTGTGGCTCCTGCTGCTGATGCGGAGGAGGATGATTTTGCAGGAGATTACGAGGATGAGGTTGATCAAAATCAGAACTATGTACAACCACCAGCACCGCAACCACCAGGTCGTCCACATGCAAATAATGGCAATGGTAGGGCTCCCCCTTAGGTAAGATATCATGACCATCTCCCTAAATTGAAATTGAATATTCCACCATCTGAGGGTAGATATGTTCCTGATATATATCTTACTTGGGAGTTAGAAACTGAACAATGATTTACGTGTTTACAATATCCCGAGGAGAGACGTGTTCCTGCTGTTGTTTGTGCTTTCACTAGTTTTGCATGTGTTTGGTGGTCTGAGCATTGTAGATTATATCCTATTCTAGCTACTTGGGCTACTTTGAAAACTGCTAAGCGTACTCGTTGGGTTCCACCATATTATCAATGTGAATTACTTCAAAAATTGCAGCGTTTAAGACAAGGAAAAAATTCTATAGAAGAATATTATCAGGAATTACAAACTGGCATGATTAGATGTGGTATTGTTGAGGAGAATGAAGCTATGCTTGCACGTTTTATGGGTGGATTAAATAGAGAGATTCAGACCATTCTAGAGTATAAGGAGTATACTAATATCACTCGTTTATTCCATCTTTCTTGTAAAGCTGAACATGAAGTGCAGGATCGATAGGCATTGGCACGAACTAACTGTTTTGCAGGTCGATCTTCATCATGGACACCACGTGCATCCTCTGCTTCCACTGCACCAGCATCTCCATCAGGTGCCACCTCCAGCCATGATACAAGAAAGTAGGCACAACCACCACTATCTGCCAAGAGCACACCTGTCGGGCCTGCGCAGAGCTCTTCTTCTTCCATGGCATCAACAGGGCACACAAGTGATATTATTTGTCATTGTTGTAAGGGAAGAGGAAATTTTGCGAGAGAATGCAAATCTCAGCGTGTGATGATTGCTACTGAGGATGGTGGGTATGAGTCCGCTAGTGACTATGATGAGGAGACTTTGGCTCTTATTACACGCGAAGAACACGGTGGAGATGAGTCTGATCATGAGACGCAATACATGGCTCCTGAAGATGCTGACATGTATGAATGTTTAGTTGCTCAATGTGTTTTGAGTGTGCAGGTTACACAAGCTGAGCAAAACCAGAGGCATAATTTGTTCCATACAAAGGGAGTTGTGAAGGAATGTTCTATTCGCGTCATCATAGATGGAGGGAGCTGCAGTAACTTGGCTAGCATGGAGATGGTGGAGAAGCTATCTCTCACCACAAGACCACATCCACATCCTTACTACATCCAATGGTTCAACAACAGTGGAAAGGTTAAGGCAACACGTATTGTTCATGTGCATTTTAGTATCTCTACATATGCTGATTATGTGATTGTGATGTGGTACCTATGCAAGCATGTTCCTTATTACTTGGTAGACCTTGGCAATTTGATAAAAATTCTGTACACCATGGTAGAAACAATCAGTATACTCTTGTTCATAAGGATAAATATTACTTTGCTTCCTATGACTCCTAATTCCATTTTGAAAGATGATATTAATAGAGCTAATAAAGCAAAACAGGAGAAAAATAAGAGTGAAAATCAGATTGTGGCAAAAGAATTTGAGCAACTCTGAAAATCTAGTGTTGCTTCTGAAATTAAATTGAAAAGTGCATGTTTACTTGCCACCAAATCTGATATTGAAGATCTAGATTTTAGCAAATCTATTTGCTATGCTTTTGTGTGCAAAGAGGCATTATTTTCATTCGAGGACGTGCCTTCCTCTTTGCCTCCTGCTGTCACTAACATTTTGTAGGAGTTCACTAACGTCTTTCAACAAGACGTGCCACCGGGATTACCACCTATTCGAGGGATTGAGCATCAAATTGACTTAATTCCTGGTGCATCATTACCCAACCATGCACCATACCGTACCAATCCAGAGGAGACGAAGGAGATTATGCGTCAAGTACATGAGCTGCTCGACAAAGGTTACATACGCGAATCCCTTAGTCCTTGTGATGTTCCTGTCATTTTAGTGCCGAAAAAGGATGCTACATCGCATATGTGTGTTGATTGTAGAGGCATTAATAATATTACTATTCGTTATTGTCATCCAATTCCTAGGCTAGACGACATGCTTGATGAATTGAGTGGCTCTACAATATTCTCCAAAGTTGATTTGCGTAGTGGATACCATCAAATTCGTATGAAATTGGGAGATGAATGGAACACAGCATTTAAAACTAAGTTTGGATTATATGAGTGGTTAGTCATGCCTTTTGGGTTAACTAATGCACCTAGTACTTTCATGAGGTTAATGAACGAAGTTTTACATGCTTTCACTGGACGATTTGTGGTAGTCTATTTTGATGATATACTGATTTATAGTAAATCTTTGGAGGAACATTTGGAACATTTACATGTTGTTTTTATTGCTCTACGTGATGCACGTTTGTTTGGTAACCTTGGAAAGTGCACCTTTTGCACCGACCGAGTATCTTTTCTTGGCTATGTTGTTACTCCAGAGAGAATTGAAGTTGATAAAGCCAAGATTGAAGCTAATGAGAGTTGGCCGCATCCCAAAACAGTCACACAAGTGAGGAGTTTCCTTGGCCTCGCTGGTTTCTATAGGCGTTTTGTGAGAGATTTCAGCACCATTGCTGCACCTCTCAATGAGATTACAAAGAAGGATGTGCCTTTTGTTTGGGGTACCGCACAGGAAGAAGCATTCACGGTATTGAAAGATAAGTTGACACATGCTCCTTTACTCCAACTTCCTGATTTTAATAAGACTTTTGAGCTTGAATGTGATGCTAGTGAAATTGGATTAGGAGGTGTGTTATTACAAGATGGCAAACCTGTTGCATACTTTTCTGAAAAACTAAGTGGGCCTAGTCTGAACTATTCTACTTATGATAAAGAATTATATGCTCTTGTTCGGACCTTAGAAACATGGCAACATTATTTATCGCCCAAGGAATTTGTTATACATTCTGATCATGAATCTTTGAAACACATTGAAAGTCAAGCAAAACTAAACCGTAGACATGCTAAATGGGTTGAATTCATTGAGACTTTCCCTTATGTCATTAAACACAAGAAGGGTAAAGAAAATGTTATTGCTGATGCTTTGTCTTGTCGTTATACTATGCTTTCACAACTTGACTTTAAAATATTTGGTTTGGAGACCATCAAAGATCAATATATGCATGATGCTGAATTTAAAGATGTATTGCAGAATTGTAAGGAAGGGAGAACATGGAACAAGTTCATCCTTAATGATGGATTTGTGTTTCGTGCTAACAAGCTATGCATTCCAGCTAGCTTTGTTCGTCTTTTGTTGTTGCAGGAGGTGCATGAAGGAGGATTAATGGGACACTTTGGCGTCAAGAAGACGGAGGATATACTTGCTACACATTTCTTTTGGCCAAAGATGAGACAGGATGTTGAGCGTTTTGTTGCTCGCTGCACTACATGTCAAAAAGCTAAGTCACGACTCAATCCTTATGGTTTATATATGCCTTTGCCTGTACCTAGTGTTCCTTGGGAGGATATATCTATGGACTTTGTTTTAAGTTTACCTCGAACAAAGAAGGGGAGGGATAGCATATTTGTTGTCGTGGATAGGTTCTCAAAAATAGCACACTTTATACCATGTCATAAAAGCGATAATACCATGTCATATACCAGACCAAGACGTCACAGAACCCCACCTTCATCAATAAAGCTTTCCTCTTATATTCACAATATCTAGATTGCAATTTCAATTTCTTACTTATTCTTCGTTGCTTGCAGGAAATAGACCCTCGTGGTCAGTTTGATCGTGCTCCAGCGTGGTCAATAACCTCTCGGAGTTGGTTTAGCGATTGCTAAGGCGCGACGTCCTCGCACGTTCGTAGTCGAATCGTCAAAGTCGACTTCCACCAAAATTATAGCCACCATCTCATCGAAAGATCGGGCCCCTCGCCTCTATCACCGTAGGTCGGAGGTAAACTACTCACACCTCATCGGAGGGGCCATGGAGTTGATGTAGAGGCCCTCCGTGATCAATGCCCCCTCTGGAGGAGCTCCGGAAAAGGCCCCAAGATTGGATCTCTTGGGTACAGAGGGTTGCGGCGATGGAAATAGGGTTTCGTGGTGCTCCTGGATGTTTTCAGGGTATGTGAACATATATAGGAGGAAGAAGTAGGTCAGTGGAGCTACGAGGGGCCCACGAGGGGGAGTGTGCGCCCAGGGGGGCCCTCGTGGCCGCCTCGTTGATTACTTGACATCCACTCCAAGTCCTCTAGATTACGTCTGTTCCAAAAATCACGTTCCCAAAGGTTTCATTCTGTTTGAACTCCGTTTGATATTCCTTTTCTATGAAACACTGAAATAGGCAAAAAAAAACAACAATTTGGGTTGGGCCTCCGGTTAATAGGTTAGTACCAAAAATAATATAGAAGTGTAAAATAAAGCACATTAACATCCAAAACAGATAATATAATAGCATGGAACAATCAAAAATTATAGATACATTGGAGACGTATGAGTGGGCACAACCCACTGGGCGCGCCAGGGCCTCCTGGGGCACCCTGGTGGGTTTTCCCCTCCTCGGGACTTCCCCCGGGTGCAACCAGGGCCCATCTGCTTCCTTTTGGCCCATAAAAATCATCGTAAAGCTTCGTGCCATTTGGACTCCATTTGACATTGATTTCCTGCGATGTAAAAAACATGGAAAAAACAGGAACTGACACTGGGCACTATATCAATAGGTTAGTACCAAAAAATGATATAAAATGACTATAAAATGATTATAAAACATCCAAGATTGATAATAAAACAACATGGAACAATCAAAAATTATAGATACATTGGAGACGTATCAGCATCCCCAAGCTGAACTCCTACTCGTCCTCGAGTAGGTATGTGATAAAAACAGAATTTTTGATGTGGAGTGTTGTTCATCAAATGATATCATATTCTTTTCTTTATACATGGACATTTGGACTTTTATGTGATTCAAAGCAATAGTCTAGTTTTGACATAATAATTTAGATACTCAAGCATATCAACAAGAAATCATGTCTTTCAAAATATCAATGCTAAAATATGTTATCCATAGCCCATCATGGTGAAACATTGATCCATTCATGAAACACACTCGAATATTAACTACACCCAATACTTGAGTATGATCATATTGCCTCCTAGTTGGTGCTTTTAAAGAGAGAAGATGAAGACTCAAATTTCAAAATAAAAATTGCATAAAGTAAAAGAAAGTCCCTTCGTAGAGGGAAGTAGGGATTTGTAGAGGTGCCAGAGCTCAAAGCGAAAAACTTAGAGATAAAAACATTTTGGGAGGTGTATCCATCCCACCAACGAAAACGACTTAGAGTTCCCAACACTTTCCATGCTAGATAGGCGGTTCCCAAACAGAAAATAAAGTGTATTCCTTTTTCCACCATAACTTTCACTTTCCATGGCTAGTCGTATCCACGGTTGCCCTCCATACCAACACTTTCCAAGGAATTTATTATTTGACAACATAAAGTAAATTCATTTTTCATTTTGGGACTGGGCATCCCTAATACCTTTTCCTATGCAATGACAAGTGAATAAACACTCATCGTGAGAATACCACATCTAGCATGGAAAATATTAGCCACCCCTCACCGCTCCGCGAGCGAAACGAACACACAAAAGAGAAGTTTATTTTGAAAATTAGAGATGGCACATGCAAATTTGCTTAAAACAGCAAAAGAATACTGCATATAGGTAGATATAGTGGACTCATGTGGCAAAACTGGTTTAAAGGATTTTGTATGCACAAATAGAGATCATACTTAGTTCAAAATGAAGGCTAGCAAAAGATTGCGAAGCGACCAACCAAGAAACGGATAATATCATAAGCAAGCATTAAGCATAATTAACACCGAATAATGTACCACAAGTAGGATATAATTTCATTGCATGACTATTGACTTCGTGCTTGCATAGGGAATCACAAACCTTAACACCAATATTCTTACTAAAGCATAATTATTCATGAACATAACTCACATATCACATCATCATACCTCAAAACTATTACTAAGAGTCAAGTTTATTTTGTCCAAATGATCTTCATGAAAGTTTTTATTATATTCTTCTTGGATATATATCACTTTGGGACTAATTTTCATGTGTTGCTTTTCATAATCTCAAACAAATATAAGTGAAGATCATGAGCATAATATTTCTTTCTTGCTCTCAAATTAATTTAAGTGAAGCAAGAGAGAATTTCTTGAAAATTTTACTAATTCTCAAATAAATCTATGTGAAGCAAGAGAGCATTTCTTCAAAAATACTAAAGCACACCGTGCTAAAAAAGATATAAGTGAAGCACTAGAGCAAGTCCATAGCTCATAAAAGATTTAAGTGAAGCATAGAGAGCACTCTAACAAGTCATGACATAATTTTGGCTCTCTCAAATAGGAGTGTCCAGCAAGGGATCAAGACTTAAAACACAAAATAAAACAAGCAAAAACTCATATCATAGAAGACGCTCTAAGCAAAACACATAGTATGTGATGAATAAAAATATAGCATCGAGTAAAATACTGATGGTCATTAGAAGAAAGAGGGGATGCCACTCGGGGCATCCCCAAGCTTAGCTGGTAGCTCATTTTTGGATAATAGCTTGGGATGCCGGGTCATCCCCAAGCTTAGGCTATTCTACTCCTTATTCCTTCATCCATCGTAAGATAACCCAAAACTTGAAAACCTCAATCAAACAAAACTCAACAAAACCTTCGTGAGATCCGTTAGTATAAGAAAATAAATCACTACTATAAGTGTTGTATCAAACCAATTCATATTTTTGTTCTTGCATTATATCTACCGTATTCCAACTTTTCTATGGCAAAAACTCATCAAAGAAAACCATAGAGCCATCAAAACAAGCACACAACGCAAATAAAACAGAATCTGTCAAAACAGAACAGTCTGTAGCAATGTGACTATTTTGAATACTTCTATAACTCCAAAAATTCTGAAAAATTAGGATGACCTGAGCAATTTGTTTATTGATCTACTAAAAAATTAATGGGTATTTTATCGCTCTCTGGTTAAAAATGAGAATTATTTTCGCGAGCGCAAAAGTTTCTATTTTTTCAGCAAGATCAATCAACTATCACCCAAGAAGATCCTAAAGGCTTTACTTGGCACAGACACTAATTGAAACATAAAAAGCACAATAATAACATTAGCATAATTGTGCTAACACTCAAAAACAGGAAGCAAAAAGAAAAAATAAAATTTATTCATTGGGTTGCCTCCAAACAAGCGCTATAGTTTTATGCCCTTAGCTAGGCATAAAGCAAGGTTCTAAGTTTTGTCATCTTTGGTTCGAGATACATAAGATTCCCTCATGATTTATTCATATGGTGGCCTAATTCTTGTTATAGGGAAGTTATCCATACCCTTCCTCAAAGGAAATTGGAACTTAATATTGCCTTCTTTCATATCAATCACGTCACCGATAGTGCGTAGAAACGGTCTACCAAGAATAATTGGACAAGACGGATTGCAATCAATATCAAGAACAATAAAATCTATGGGCAGATAATTCCTATTTGCAAGAATAAGAATATCATTAATTCTTCCCATAGGCTTTTTAATAGTAGAATCCGCCAACTGCAAATTCAAAGAACATGATTTAATGTCAGTAAGACCAAGCACATCACATAAATATTTCGGAATTGTAGAAACACTAGCACCCAAGTCACATAAAGCAAAACATTCATAATTTTAAATCTTGAATTTGTTAGTAGGTTCCCACTCATCATGAAATTTTCTAGGAATTTAAACTTCTAATTCCAATTTTTCTTCAAAAGCTTTCATCATAGTGATACGTCTCCAACGTATCTATAATTTTTGATTGCTCCATGCTATATTATCTACTGTTTTGGGCAATATTGGGCTTTATTATCCACTTTTATACTACTTTTGGGACTAACCTATTAACTGGAGGCCCAGCCTAGATTTGCTGTTTTATGCCTATTTCAGTGTTTCGAAGAAAAGGAATATCAGACGGAGTCGAAACGGAACGAAATCAACTGGAGAAGTTATTTTTGGAAGGAAACACACCTGATGGACTTGGACCCCACGTCAGGGGAGACACAAGGTGCTCACGAGGGTGGGGGGCGCCCCCCTAGGGCGCGCCCCCTGTCTCGTGGGACCCCTGTGGCTCCTCCGACGTCCTCCCTGCACCCATATATACCCACGTGACCTAAAACTTCCAGAACGCAACAAAGATCGGGAGTTCCGCCGCCAAAAGCCTCCGTAGCCACCCAAAGCCAATCTAGACCCATTCCGGCACCCTGTCGGAGGGGGAATCCCTCTCTGGTGGCCATCTTCATCATCCCGGTGCTCTCCATGACGAGGAGGGAGTAGTTCTCCCTCGGGGCTGAGGGTATGTACCAGTAGCTATGTGTTTGATCTTTCTCTCTCTCTCTCTCGTGTTCTTGATTTGGCACGATCTTGATGTATCGCGAGCTTCACTATTATAGTTGGATCTTATGTTTCTCCTCCCCCTCTTCTCTCTTGTAATGAATTGAGTTTCCCCTTTGGAGTTATCTTAGCGGATTGAGTCTTTAAAGACTTGAGAACACTTGATGTATGTCTGCCGTGGATATCTGTGGTGACAATGGGATGCCGCGTGCCACTTGATGTATGTTTTGGTGACCAACTTGCAGGTTCATGAACCTATGCATAGGGGTTGGCACACGTTTTCGTCGTGATTCTCCAGTAGAAACTTTGGGGCACTCTATGAGGTTCTATGTGTTGATTGAATAGATGAATCTGAGATTGTGTGATGCATATCGTATAATCATACCCATGGATACTTGAGGTGACATTGGAGTATCTAGGTGACATTAGGGTTTTTATTGATTTGTGTCTTAAGGTGTTATTCTAGTACGAACTCTAGGGCTGTTTGTGACACTTATAGGAATAGCCCACCGGATTGATTGGAAAGAATAACTTTGAGGTGGTTTCGTACCCTACCATAGTCTCTTCGTTCGTTCTCCGCTATTAGTGACTTTGGAGTGACTCTTTGTTGCATGTTGAGGGATAGTTATGTGATCCAATTATGTTAGTATTGTTGAGGGAACTTACACTAGCGAAAGTATGAACCCTAGGCCTTATTTCCATGCATGGCAATAAAGTTTACGATCACATTTATCATTCGTTGCCTTGCTGTTTTTATATTTTCAGTTTACAAAAACTATTATCTACTATACATATACCACTTGTATCACCATCTCTTTGCCGAACTAGTGCACCTATACAATTTACCATTGTATTGGGTGTGTTGGGGACACAAGAGACTCTTTGTTATTTGGTTGCAGGGTTGCTTGAGAGAGACTATCGGTGTCAAAACCGGTGGATCTCGGGTAGGGGGTCCCGAACTGTGCGTCTAGGCCGGATGGTAACAGGAGGCAAGGGACACGAAGTTTTACCCAATTTCGGGCCCTCTTGATGGAGGTAAAACCCTACGTCCTGCTTGATTAATATTGATGATATGGGTAGTACAAGAGTAGATCTACCACGAGATCGGAGAGGCTAAACCCTAGAAGCTAGCCTATGGTATGATTTTTTTCTGTATGTTGTCCTACGGACTAAAACCCTCGGGTTTATATAGACACCGGAGAGGGTTAGGGTTACACAAAGTCGGTTACAATGGTAGGAGATCTGCATATCCGTATCGCCAAGCTTGCCTTCCACGCCAAGGAAAGTCCCTTTCGGACACGGGACACAGTCTTCAATCTTGTATCTTCATAGTCCAGGAGTCCCGCTGAAGGTATAGTTTGGCCATCCGGACACCCCCTAATCCAGGACTCCCTCAGTAGCCCCTGAACCAGGCTTCAATGACGACTAGTCCGGCGCGCAGTTTGTCTTCGGCATTACAAGGCGGGTTCCTCCTCCAAGTACTTCATAGAAGATTTCGAACACAAAGATAGTGTCCGG
Source organism: Triticum aestivum (assembly GCF_018294505.1). Lineage (NCBI taxonomy): Eukaryota > Viridiplantae > Streptophyta > Magnoliopsida > Poales > Poaceae > Triticum > Triticum aestivum. Next base: position 363,331,583 of record NC_057809.1, on the reverse strand, counting down.
CTCTGCAAAATAAGTTTCCACATATGGCCATAGAGAGAATAATATTTACACAAATCTAATCTGCTGACGTATTCCATAGTGTGACGCACTACGGCCAAGCCTTCATTCGAATCGTTTTACTATCCCGCCACAGCGCGTCATGCGAGGCGATTTCCTTGGCACGTCTTGTTAAAGCAGAGATCGTGTCCCCTTATTCCGGGATTCTCATCAATACGGGCGTGGGTAACCCAACCGCTCCATTGATTACGGCGCTTGGAGATAAGCAAGTTTTACCAGGCTGGTGGGGACATGTAGTTGCATCCATCCATATAAGGGGATAAGGATCCACCTTTTAACCTACGCCTTCTTCCTCCTTCGCCTATCCATTTTCGCGCACTCGAGCTCCAGCGCCCAAATCCACACTCCCCACCTCAACCTTCTCCAGCCATGTCCGGAGCGGGAGGCAAGTGGATGGTCTCCTCCGTCACGGAGGGACACATCAAAAAACTGAGGAAGGCCGGATACTTGTCTAACGACATCGTGTACCGGCTTCCCGAAGAGGGGCAGCTCCTCCCCACCCCAAGCCCCCATGAGAGGGTAGTGTTCCTTCCCCACTTCCTCCGTGGACTAGGCTTTCCTATCCACCCATTCGTCTGGGGACTCATGTTCTACTACGGCCTGGATTTCCATGATCTAGCCCCGAATTTCATCCTCAACATCTCGGCGTTTATCGTCGTGTGCGAGGCTTTCCTCTGCATCCGCCCCCATTTCGGCCTATGGCTCAAGACTTTTAATGTCAAGCCGAAGGTGGTGCGCGGCAACCAGGCGGAGTGCGGAGGCGCCATGGTGGGCAAGATGCCCAACGTCTTATGGCTCGAGGGCTCCTATGTGGAGACCCTAAAGGGGTGGCAGTCGGGGTGGTTTTACATCACCAAGCCGCGCGACCCTGAGTGGGTCGCAGCCCCCGAGTTCCGGTCCAGACCCCCAACGCGGCTCACGTCCTGGAAAGAGACGGGCCTGTCATGGGGCAGCAAAGGAGAGGTGACTGGACTATAAACATGCATCCAAACCCTGGTGGACAAGCAGCTCAAGCTTGTCAACGTAGTCGAGGTTATGCTCATCCGCCTGATCCTCCCGTGTCAACAACGGGCCTTCAATCTGTGGGAGTTCAACCCGGCGCAACACCGAGCTCCGAGCAGGCTCTTCGACATGACGTACGAAGATGCCTGGAAGGTGCTTTTCAAGGGCGCCGAGGCTCCCGCATCCGCTACCGAGGATCGTGGATTCAGCGTGCAGCATCACGCTAGTGCGGTAAGTTGTTTGTACCTTTTACAGGGTATTAGTTTTTCGTAGTTTAACTTTATGCGGGATCTAAGCTCCCTTACCTTTGACAGGTTTGGCAGGCGAAGTCCGGACAGATCGACTGTCCGGCTCCTTTGCCCGAAGACCTAGCCGATGCCCGCTTGGCGAAGCTGCTGGTTCCGGCACCCCATGTGGTGCCGGAGAAGAAGGCCACGAAGAGGGCCACAGGGCCTCGAAAAAGTGCCCGGTGCTCGGAGGTATTGGGTTCATCATCCGATGGCTCCAAGGCGCAGTCCTCCCGTGGAGACGAGGAGGAGGAAGAAGAGACCTCTCCCGCTCCAGTGGGGGGAGAGAAGAAAAGGAAGGCCGCCCTCACTGAGGAGGCCGAAGGGTCCAAGAAGGGGAAAACCCTTCCTCCGGACTACTCCACCAACGCCGACAACGGCGGAGAGGAGTGGCCGCTCAGGGCCAAGCCCCTGGCGAAATCGTAAGTATCCGGATACCATAGTAATTCATAGTATTCCTTCATTGCACATCTTTCCCTTATGTCGAATATGTTTATGTTGCCCACCCAAAGACCGGCTCGACGCGTCGTCGAGCGGTTCACTGGACTCGTCGGATGTGAATTCGCTTCCGACAGCTTCCTCCCCCCGCCCTATGGACGACGCTGAAGTGTTGTCCCAACAGGTTCCAAGCCAGGAGGAGGTGGTCCTGGAGGCGCCGCAAGGTGACCTCCTGGACTCCAGGAGTAAAGGGGATAAAACCCCCCTGGGCTCCAAGTCCGGCTCTAGGCCGGACACCGCTCCGGAACCTTCAAAGGTTCCAGAGTCCGGCGGGCGACCTCCTTCCAAGAGGAGCATGCCCACCGTGCCGGTGACCCCCGTCCAACCGGAGGCACCGGACAATCTGTTGGAGGTGCTCAAAGGCGCCTCCATCGACGAGGAGCACCGCACCATTATGAGTGCGGTGGTCCAGAAGGTTCGGTCCGCCAAGAGCGGACTGACTGAAGCTTTTAGGTAAGTAAAGAATGTGTAGATAATATTACCACATAGACAGTAGCCCCTGATGCTCTATTTGGCGTTCGGGAAGAAAAGCCAAATAGAGAATCAAATAAAATTCGCAGGAGTCTAACAAAAAAGAGTCAATATGCGTATGCAGGCTTCTCTACTGGCGTCCGCCGTACTGACTGCAGAAGTGGACACGCTAAAGCAGAACCTCGAGCAGTCCGAGCAAGAGCTCGGGCGTGCCAAGAAGCAGCTCGAGGACAAGGAAGGTAAGAAATACCTTGTTTAAATATATATAAAAAGGTGCAATTGCAAAAAATGACAGGATTATCGTGGCTATTGTAGGGGCCACGTCTAAGGTGGCGACCCTTAAGGAAGCGCTGGTCGAGGCCGAGAAGAGGGCGGCCACGGAGCGCACCGAGCGGGAGAAGTATGAGGCCCAGGTTGGCAAGGTGTAGCAAGAGCTCCAGGTTCTCATGAAAAAACATGAGAGTTTGGAGCTTGACTCAAAGACGCGAGTGTCCGAGCTCGCGGCGGCTATTGAAAATGCCAAGTCTGCAAGGCCGAATCCCAGAAGACCCTCCAGGAGTTGGATGCGGTGAAAAAGATAGCGGCGGGTAAGGCATTCTTTATGCAAAGAAAACACATAAACGTGAGTTACTTGTTACTTACCCGAATCCGGAGCTCTCCAGGAGCGTTCGCAGATCTTCCCCGTAGCGTGTCTGATGCCGCCGCATTCTATCGAACCGAGGAGGGCAGCTCGACAAAGAAGGTGTTCTGGTCTCAGTATGCTGAGGCCAGACACCCCGTGCCCCTGAGCGACCAGCTGAAGCAACTGGTCGAGCTCCACAAGGCGGCCGAACAGGCCATGAAGGGCCTCATAGTTCGGCTGTGGCCTGGAGAGGCTTTGCCTGGGAGCTATTTCGGGCTGGTGCGGCGGCTGGTGGGGGCCTTTCCAAGGCTCGAAGTCATCAAGCGCTCCGTCTGCATTGGAGGTGCCCGTAGGGCCCTTGCTCGTGCTAAGGTGCACTGGGGCAAGCTGGATGCTGAGAAGCTTGTGAAGGATGGGCCACCGCCGGGGAAAGAGCATCGCAAGCCCGAGAATTATTATAAGGATGTTGTGAAGGGTGCCTGCCTTATGGCGGATGAATGTTCCAGGGATGTAATTTTTGAGTAAAACTCGCTCGTTTTGTCATGTGCGCTGAAAACTTGTTCATATGCGCTAAACAATGCTGTTGGAATTTAAAATATTACCTTCTGTGCGGCTGTTTATCAACTCTGAGAGATGGCGAGTCGTCGGCTTCTGCCCCCGTGCCGCTAGTGCTGGGGTGTTCGGGGATAAACCTGAGCGCTCTTTTTCCCATGTTTGGGTCCTTCGAGGGAGGCGCTCAGCACAACGAACAAGGCAATCAGACTATAATGCGTGAACACTCTCACTTAGCCATAGAATTCTATAATTTTAAATTTCGGCGAAGACCCTGGTATTCGGAAGACCGAGTTCGGGGCGCTATTCACGCCTTGTCCGGACAGAGCCGACTCCTCGCTCTAAGCGGCATAAGTCTTTAGGGACTCGAAAAACCTCTCGAACAGCGACCAGCTCTCGCTTCATCATGACAGTCTGTTTTAGCTTTCTCTACTGAGGTGCTCGACCCAGCTCAACTGGGGCACAATCGCAGTAGTTCTCCTAGTGCTACCTTAGCCGATATAGCGGAACGTAAGGCACCAAAACATAGGAGCCGGGCAAACCCAACTATTGACCCAAGACATGATTCGGAGCCGATGCATATAATGCTATAAGTTCGGGGTGCCGCACTTGTTAAAGTGTTCGGACTTCTCACACCATATTGAGGGGTACTAAAGCCCCTGGCGTATTTTGGCCGTACCAAAGTGTACGGGTGCAACATGTCGTTAAGGAACATATATTTGTAAAAAAAGAGTAATGCAAAAATAGACAAAAGCTATGCATTGTTTATTAAAAAGGGTTGCGATCAAAGCAGAACAATACAAAATAATGCAATAAGAAAAAGGTTGGACTATTTAACATGTCCGTTCCAGGGGCAGGCTGCGGAATGGTATGCGAAACAGGTATACTGCTCGTGATAGAGACCACCTGGGAGTTCCGTAATGCGGCATGGCTTGTCTACTTCCCTGGTTCTTGCATCGTTTGTGCGGCAATTGAACTGCCGAACAGGCCTTCCGAAGAATGGAGTCCTGAAAGTAAGAGAAAATTAAAAAAATCGGCAGCCCCTGGTGCGGTTTAAGCTGTGTTTCGGGCGTGCCGTGATGGTGCCCCTCCCCCTGTACCCATGGTATTTCTAGAGCGTAGTTATGTACGCGGAGCACTGGCGTCGCATTTTTGTGAGGGATGGGGTTGGGGCCGCATTGCTACGCCTGCTCGGAATGTGCAAGGCGGTCTTGTTGTAGGTTACTCCAGGCGCGCTTAACGGTGTCCGGATGTTTATTGGCCGGACTGGAGAACTGCCTGGAGAGGCAGCTTTGTACTTCCGCAGCAATGGTCGCCGTGTGCTCCTCCGTTCGGAGAGAGCGTTCGGTGTTTCCATTAACCATAATTACTCCTCTAGGGCCTGGCATCTTGAGCTTAAGGTATGCGTAGTGCAGTACCGCATTGAACTTGGCGAATGCGGTTCGCCCGAGCAGTGCGTGATAGCCACTGCGGAATGGGACTATGTCGAAGATTAACTCCTCGCTTCGGAAATTATCCGGAGATCAGAAGACCACTTCAAGTGTGACTGATCCTGTACAGTTGGCCTCTACACCTGGTATTACGCCTTTAAAGGTCGTTTTGGTGGGCTTAATCCTCGAGAGATCTATGTCCATTTTCCGCACTATATCCTGGTAAAGCAGGTTTAGGCTGCTGCCGCCGTCCATAAGGACTCTAGTGAGATAAAATCCGTCAATAATTGGGTCTAGAACCAATGCGGCGAATCCGCCATGACGGGTGCTAGTGGGATGGTCCCTTCGATCAAAGGTGATCGGGCAGGAGGACCATGGGTTGAACTTTGGGGCGACTGGCTCTACCGCATATACGTCCCTTAACACGCGCTTCCACTCCCTCTTGGGGATGTGGGTTGCGTATATCATGTTCACCGTCCGCACTTGTGGGGGAAAACCCTTCTGTCCACTGTTGTTCGGCGGCCGGGGCTCTTCGTTGTCATCGCTATGCAGCCCCTTGTCAGTATTTTCGGCATTTAACTTGCCTGCCTGCTTGAACACCCAACAATCCATGTTGGTGTGATTGGCCGGCTTTTCGGGGGTGCCATGTATCTGGCACAAGCGGTCGAGTATTCAGTCCAAACTGGACGGGCCCCTAGGATTTCTTTTGAATGGCTTTTTCCGCTGACCGGATTTATAGCCTCTGAATCCGGCATTAACTACCGTATCCTCAGAGTTGTCATCGTTAATGCGGCGCTTCTGCTTGTTGCGACGCGACCTGCCACTACTGTCCCTGGTATCCAAAATACCTGGGTTTTTGGTCATATTGTTGCTACGAGCAAGCCAGTTGTCTTCTCCCGCTCAAAAGTGGGTCATGAGTGTTGTGAGTGCTGCCATAGATTTCGGCTTTTCCTGTCCAAGGTGCCGGGCAAGCCACTCGTCACGGATATTGTGCTTGAAGGCTGCTAGGGCCTCTGCATCCGGACAGTCGACTATTTGATTTTTCTTTGTTAGGAACCGTGTCCAGAATTGCCTGGCCGAATCATCTGGCTGCTGAATTACGTGGCTTAGGTCATCTGCGTCTAGGGGTCGCACATAAGTGCCCTGGAAATTGTCGAGGAATGCGGCTTCCAGGTCCTCCAAACAACTGATTGATCCTGCTGGCAAGCTGTTAAGCCAATGCCGAGCTGGTCCTTTAAGCTTGAGTGGGAGGTGTTTGATGGCGTGGAGATCATCGCCGCGGGCCATATGGATATGAAGGAGATAATCCCCGATCCATACCGCAGGATCTGTTGTGCCATCATATGATTCGATGTTTAAGGGTTTGAAATCCTCGGGGATTTGATGATCCATTACTTCGTCTGTGAAGCATAGTGGGTGTGCGGGGCCTCTGTACTAGGCTATATCACGATGTAGCTCCAATGAGCTTTGTCTACTGTGTTCGGCCCTACCGGATTTGTGTCCGGCGTGACGGTTACCGTCTCGAGTCGTGGGGTGCCCACGCGATCCGTAGATCGATCTTGTTTGCCTTGCCTTGTCCTCCAACATATCTCGCAGGTCAGGCGCATTTTCCCGTGCCTTGGTACGGGGTGCGGCTTGGGTGGGCTTTGAATTTCTTCATCGTCCGTATCCCAACCTTGCTGACCGTAGTTCGGCCAGGGCTCTCCTGATAAAGAGAGAGACTTTAGTGTCTTCAAAATATCGATGAAAGGCGAGTGCTGAAAGATGTTCGCGGCAGTAAACTCCATGATCGGCGCCCAATCGGATTCGATTGGCAGGGGCGCGGAGGGTTCGGAGTCCGGAGAGGAGTCCGGCTCCTTGGAGTCACGAGTCTCACGGAGTGCGGGGCTGGTGTTCAGCTCGATCGTCGTTGAGATCGCAGCCCCCGAGGTGGCGTCCAACCACCCATCCTCGATCAGTGCAGTTGGCTCCAAATTAAGGGTCGAAGCCGATGTGGGTGCGGCCTCCAGGGCACTATTCGACGGCACAGCTAGATCATGCTCGTCGCGACACTGCGGCGCGCTCGGTAGTGGCTCGAATCCGTCGAAGATCAAGTCCCCGCGGATGTCAGCCGTGTAGTTTAAACTTCCAAATCTGACCTGACGGCCAGGGGCATAGCTTTCGATCTGCTCCAGATTGCCAAGTGAATTGGCCCGCAGTGCGAAGCCGCCGAAGACGAAGATCTGTCCGGGGAGGAAGGTCTCACCCTGGACTGCATCGCCATTGATGATTGTAGGAGCCATCAAGCCTAACGGCGATGACACAGAGGAACTCTCAATGAAAGCACCAATGTCGGTGTCAAAACAGGCGGATCTCGGGTAGGGGGTCCCGAACTGTGCGTCTAGGCCGGATGGTAACAAGAGGCAAGGGACACGAAGTTTTACCCAGGTTCGGGCCCTCTTGATGGAGGTAAAACCCTACGTCATGCTTGATTAATATTGATGATATGGGTAGTACAAGAGTAGATCTACCACGAGATCGGAGAGGCTAAACCCTAGAAGCTAGCCTATGGTATGATTGTTGTTCTGTATGTTATCCTACGGACTAAAACCCTCAGGTTTATATAGACACTGGAGAGGGTTAGGGTTACACAAAGTCGGTTACAATGGTAGGAGACCTGCATATCCGTATCGCCAAGCTTGCCTTCCACGCCAAGGAAAGTCCCTTCCGGACACGAGACAAAGTCTTCAATCTTGTATCTTCATAGTCTAGGAGTCCGGCTGAAGGTATAGTCTGGCCATCCGGACACCCCCTAATCCAGGACTCCCTCAAAGACCATATTCATCCTACGCCTCCTACAGATTGATAAACCTTAGGTCATCCACTTGAGGGAAATTTGCTACTGTCCTACAAACCTCTGCACTTGGAGGCCCAACAACGTCTACAAGAAGAAGGTTGTGTAGTAGACATCAAGCTCTTTTCTGGCACTGTTGCCGGGGAGGTTTGCGCTTGAGGGTATATCTTTAGATCTTGCAATCGAGTCTTTTAGTTTCTTGTTTTATCACTAGTTTAGTTTATAAAATAAAACTATAAAAAAATGAAATTGAGTTTGTCTCATACGCTTCACCTTTTTAATATCTTTCGTGAGTATGATGGAAATGATAATTGTGCTCAAGTGCTAGAAGAAGAAATCTATAAAATGTTTGGCACTAAATATTTGAATGATGAGCATGATTGCAATGTTGTTAGTATGAATTCCTTGAATATCCATGATTTTAATGATATGCAAAGCCACAAGCTTGGGGAAGCTATGTTTGATGAAGATGATATCTTTTGTCCCCCAAGTTTTGATGAGCAAATTTACTATGATGAAAGCATGCCTCCTATCTATGATGATTATTGTGATGACATGTATGCTTTGAAGAATAATAATAACCATGAAACTTGTCATCTTGATCTTAATTTTCAATCACATGATAGTTATTTGGTTGAGTTTGCTCCCACTATTATTCATGAGAAGAATTTTGCTTGTGTGGAGAGTAGTAAATTTTCTATGCAACTAGATCATGAAAAGAATTATTTAGGTGCTGGTTATATTGTTGAATTCATTCATGATGCTACTGAATATTATTATGAGGGAGGAATATATGCTTGTAGGAATTGCAATAATATCAAGTTTCCTCTCTATGTGCTTAAATTTTTGAAGTTATGCTCGTTTTACCTTCCTATGCAAGTTGATTATTGTTCACATAAGTTGTTTTCTCACAAAATCCCTATGCATAGTAAGTGGGTTAGACTTAAATGTGCTAGTCACACTCTTCATGATGCCCTCTTTATGTTTCAATTCTTATCTTTTATGTGAGCATCATTGAAATCATCATGCCTAGCTAGGGGCGTTAAACGATAGCGCTTGTTGGGAGGCAACCCAATTTTATTTTAGTTCCTTGCTTTTTGTTCCTGTTTAGTAATAAATAATTCATCTAGCCTCTGTTTAGATGTGGTTTTATTCTTTTAATTAGTGTTTTTGCCAAGTAGAACCTTTGGGAAGACTTGGGAAAAGTCTTGTTGATCATGCTGTAAAAAACAGAAACTTTAGTGCTCACGAGAACTGCTGCCATTTTTATTTGCAGAGTGCTATTTAGTTAATTATTTTTGCAGATGATTAATAGATAAATTCCTCAGGTACAGCAATTTATTTGATAATTTTATGAGTTCCAGAAGTATGCATTTGATTCAGATTACTACAGACTGTTCTGTTTTTGACAGATTCTGTTTTTCATGTGTTGTTTACTTATTTTGATGAATCTATGGCTAGTAAAATAGTTTATAAACCATAGAGAAGTTGGAATACAGTAGGTTTAACACCAATATAAATAAATAATGAGTTCATTACAGTACCTTGAAGTGGTGTTTTGTTTTCTTTCGCTAACGGAGCTTACGAGTTTTCTGTTAAGTTTTGTGTTGCGAAGTTTTCATGTTTTGGGTAAGGATTCGATGGACTATGGAATAAGGAGTAGCAAGAGCCTAATATTGGGGATGCCAAGGCACCCCAAGGTAATATTCAAGGACAACCAAGAGCCTAAGCTTGGGGATGCCCTGGAAGGCATCCCCTCTTTCGTCTTCGTTCATCGGTAACTTTACTTGGAGCTATATTTTTATTCACCACATGATATGTGTTTTGCTTGGAGCATCAATTTTTTTTAGGATTTGCTTGCTGTTATTTAGAACAATGTTTTGCATATTTTATTCCAATAAAAGTGGCCTTGATAGTCTTTACTATGCCTATATTACAAGTATACATGTTGCTGTTTGAAAACAGAAAGTTTACCGCTGTTGCAATAATTCCCTAGAAAAGTCAGAATGTGATAAAATTTTGAAACCTTTTGCATATTAAGCTCTGATAAATTTAATACAGTGGGAATTTTCTTTCATAATTTTTTGAGCTAGGGAATTATGGATGTTGCAGCATTCTTTACAGACTATCCTGTTTAGGCAGATTGCAGTTATGATTGCATTGTTTGCATATGTTTGCTTCTTTGATGATTCTATTTGAGGGCAGGACTATTAAATATGCAGAGGCATTTAGTATGCAATGTTGAATAATAATTTTAGTGATTTTCTACAGTAGAGTATGATAAGATTTTTGCAATGGTTTATACTAACTTATCTCACGAGTCCTTGTTGAGGTTTGTGTGGATGAAGCTTTTGAGATTTAGGGAGACCGTGATATGAGCGGAATTAAGGAGACACAAAAGCTCAATCTTGGGGATGCCAAAGGCACCCCAAGATAATATTTCAAGAAGTCTCAAGCGTCTAAGCTTGGGGATGCCCCGGTTGGCATCCCACCTTTCTTCTTCAACAATTATTGGTTAGTATCGGTTGATCCTAAGTTTTTTCTTCTTCACATGATGTTTTCTATTCTTAGATGTAATTTTATTTTTCTTTGCTTGCTGTTTGAATAGAGTACCAAGATCTGAAATTATTAAATGTTAGAGAGTCTTCACATGGTTGCACAATTATTCAACTACTCATTGATCTTCACTTATATCTTTCGGAGTAGTTTGTCATTTGCTCTAGTGATTCACTTATATCTTTTAGAGCATGGTCATAGTTTTATTTTGAAGAAATAGACGAACTCTCAGGCTTCACTTAGATTATTTTGAGAGTCTTAAATAGCATGGTAATTTGCTTAAAATCCTAATATGCTAGGTATACAAGATTAGTAATAAAATTCTCTTATGAGTGTGTTGAATACTAAGAGAAGTTTGATACTTGATGATTGTTTTGAGATATGAGGATGGTAATATTAGAGTCATGATAGTTGAGTAGTTGTGAATTTGAGAAATACTCGTGTTGAAGTTTGTGATTCCCGTAGCATGCATGTATGGTGAACCGTTATGTGATGAAGTCGGAGCATGATTTATTGATTGATTGCCTTCCTTATGAGTGGCGGTCGGGGACGAGCGATGGTCTTTTCCTACCAATATATCCCCCTAGGAGCATGCGTGTAGTACTTTGTTTTGATAACTAATAGATTTTTGCAATAAGTATGTGAGTTATTTATGACTAGTGTTGAGTCCATGGATTATACGCACTCTCACCCTTCCACCATTGCTAGACTCTCTAGTACCGCGCAACTTTCGCCGGTGCCATAAACCCACCATATACCTTCCTCAAAACAGCCACCATACCTACCTATTATGGCATTTCCATGGCCATTCCGAGATATATTGCCATGCAACTTTCCACCGTTCCGTTTATGACACACTTCATCATTGTCATATTGCTTAGCATGATCATGTAGTTGACATCGTATTTGTGGCAAAGCCACCATTCATAATTCTTTCATACATGTCACTCATGAGTCATTGCATATCCCGGTACACTGCCGGAGGCATTCATATAGAGTCATATCTTGTTCTAAGTATCGAGTTGTAATTCTTGAGTTGTAAGTAAATAAAAGTGTGATGATCATCATTATTAGAGCATTGTCCCAGTGAGGAAAGGGTGATGGAGACTATGATTCCCCCACAAGTCGGGATAAGACTCCGGAAGAAAAATAAATAAAAGAGGCCAAAGAAGCCCAAAAAAAGAGAAAGAAAAGAGGCCATAAAAAATAGAAAAGGCACAAATAAAAATAAAAAAATGAGAGAAAAAGAGAGAAGGGACAATGTTGCTATCCTTTTACCACACTTGTGCTTCAAAGTAGCACCATGATCTTCATGATAGAGAGTCTCCTATGTTGTCACTTTCATATACTAGTGGGAATCTTTCATTATAGAACTTGGCTTGTATATTCCAATGATGGGCTTCCTCAAAATGCCCTAGGTCTTCGTGAGCAAGCGAGTTGGATGCACACCCACTAGTTTCTTTTGTTGAGATTTCATACACTTATAGCTCTAGTCCATCCGTTGCATGGCAATCCCTTCTCACTCACATTGATATCTATTGATGGGCATCTCCATAGCCCGTTGATACGCCTAGTTGATGTGAGACTATCTTCTCCCTTTTTGTCTTCTCCACAACCACCATTCTATTCCACCTATAGTGCTATGTCCATGGCTCACGCTCATGTATTGCGTGAAGATTGAAAAAGTTTGAGAACATCAAAAGTATGAAACAATTGCTTGGCTTGTCATCAGGGTTGTGCATGATTTAAATACTTTGTGTGGTGAAGATAGAGCATAGCCAGACTATATGATTTTGTAGGGATAACTCTTTGGCCATGTTATTTTGAGAAGACATGATTGCTTAGTTAGTATGCTTGAAGTATTATTATTTTTATGTCAATATGAACTTTTGTCTTGAATCTTTCAGATCTGAATATTCATACCACAATTAAGAATAATTACATTGAAATTATGCCAAGTAGCACTCCGCATCAAAAATTCTGTTTTTATCATTTACCTACTCGAGGACGAGCAGGAATTAAGCTTGGGGATGCTTGATACGTCTCCAATGTATCTAGAATTTTTGATTGCTTCATGCTATATTATCTACTGTTTTGGGCAATATTGGGCTTTATTATCCACTTTTATATTACTTTTGGGACTAACCTATTAACCGGAGGCCCAGCCCAGATTTGCTGTTTTATGCCTATTTCAGTGTTTCGAAGAAAAGGAATATCAGACGGAGTCGAAACGGAACGAAATCAACTGGAAAAGTTATTTTTGGAAGGAAACACACCTGATGGACTTGGACCCCACGTCAGGGGAGACACGAGGTGTTCACGAGGGTGGGGGCACCCCCCTAGGGCGCGCCCCCCCTGTCTCGTGGGACCCCTGTGGCTCCTCCGATGTCCTCCCTGCACCCATATATACCCACGTGACCTAAAACTTCCAGAACGCAACATAGATCGGGAGTTCCGCCGCGAGAAGCCTCCGTAGCCACCAAAAGCCAATCTAGACACGTTCCGGCACCCTGTCGGAGGGGGCAATCCCTCTCCGATGGCCATCTTCATCATCCCGGTGCTCTCCATGACGAGGAGGGAGTAGTTCTCCCTCAGGGCTGAGGGTATGTACCAGTAGCTATGTGTTTGATCTCTCTCTCTCTCTCTCGTGTTCTTGATTTGGCACGATCTTGATGTATCGCGAGCTTTGCTATTATAGTTGGATCTTATGTTTCTCCTCCCCCTCTTCTCTCTTGTAATGAATTGAGTTTCCCCTTTGGAGTTATCTTATCGGATTGAGTATTTAAAGACTTGAGAACACTTGATGTATGTCTTGTCGTGGATATCTGTGGTGACAATGGGATACCGCGTGCCACCTGATGTATGTTTTGGTGACCAACTTGCGGGTTCATGAACCTATGCATAGGGGTTGGCACACGTTTTTGTCGTGATTCTCCGGTAGAAACTTTGGGGCACTCTATGATGTTCTATGTGTTGGTTGAATAGATGAATCTGAGATTGTGTGATGCATATCGTATAATCATACCCATGGATACTTGAGGTGACATTGGAGTATCTAGGTGACATTAGGGTTTTGATTGGTTTGTGTCTTAAGGTGTTATTCTAGTACGAACTCTAGGGCTGTTTGTGACACTTATAGGAATAGCCCACCGGATTGATTGGAAAGAATAACTTTGAGGTGGTTTCGTACCCTACCATAATCTCTTCATTCGTTCTCCGCTATTAGTGACTTTGGAGTGACTCTTTGTTGCATGTTGAGGGATAGTTATGTGATCCAATTATGTTAGTATTGCTGAGGGAACTTACACTAGCGAAAGTATGAACCCTAGGCCTTATTTCCGCGCATTGCAATACCGTTTACGCTCACTTTTATCATTCATTACCTTGCTGTTTTTATATTTGCATATAACAAAAACTATTATCTACTATCCATATACCACTTGTATCAACATCTCTTTGCCGAACTAGTTCACCTATACAATTTACCATTGTATTGGGTGTGTTGGGGACACAAGAGACTCTTTGTTATTTGGTTGCAGGGTTGCTTGAGAGAGACCATCTTCATCCTATGCCTCCTACGGATTGATAAACCTTAGGTCATGCACTTGAGGGAAATTTTCTACTGTCCTACAAACCTCTGCACTTGGAGTCCCAACAACGTCTACAAGAAGAAGGTTGTGTAGTAGACATCACATAGCATCAACACTATGTTTAGTAAAAGCTTTATTTTGTTCATAAGCATGGGGTGAGTTTATCATGGATTGCAACAAAGAAATACAATCAATCAAAGAGCAACTATCATAATTGAAGTCTTTGTAACCCAAAAGAGTGGGCACATCACTAGCTAAAGTTTTGACCTGTTCAAACCCACTTTTACCAATTTTCTCAACAAGATTTCCACCCTCCGAAATATCGGGACGCCTTCTAGCTAAAGTTGACTCTTCTCCAGTCCCTTTTTCATCAATCTTAACTTTACTAAACAAGGAATCAATAGAAGAAACACCAACCATTTTAAGATCTTCATCACTTTTGCGAAAGAAATCGCTAGAAAATGCTTTTGCTAAAAATTCTCTTTTAGCTCTAAGCATAGTTGTTCTTTTCTTACTTTCATCCATCGAAACATAAAGAGCTTTAATTGATTCATCTACTTTAGGCACAAAAATTTTCATCTTTAGATTTTCCACATCATGAGAAATTCTATCAACACTTCTAGACAAATCATCTATCTTACTCAACTTTTCTTCTATGGAAGTGTTGAAAACTTTTTGGGTATTGATAAATTCTTTAATATTGTTCTCAAGATCAGAGGTGTTCCTATTATTATTATAAGATTGATTTCCATAGGACTTACCATAATTATTAGAGGAATTACTAGGAAAAGGCCTAGGATTAAAATTACCTCTATAAGCATTGTTATTAAAACTATTTCAAGAGATAAAATGCACATCTATGGCATCACTATTTTGCTCAATCAAGGTAGACAAAGGCATATCATTAAAGTCAATAGGAGCACTTTTACTAGCAACCAATTTCATAAGAGCATCAACATTTTCACTCGAATAAGAAATTTCTTCAACCGAATTAACCTTTTTACTAGTAGGAGCCCTTTTGGTATGCCATCATGAATAATTTTCCATGATATTATCAAGCAATTTGGTGGCTACACCCAAAGTAATTTCCATAAAAGTACCACCCACGGTGGAATCTAAAAGATTACGAGAAACAAAATTCAAACCCACATACTTTTTTTATGATCATCCAAAGATTTAACCCATGAGTTGGGCAATTCCTTAGCATCATTTTCATTCTTTCCCAAGATTTTGCAACATTGCTTGAAATTCATGATCTGGGTTCTAAGGGAAATAATTTTTGCGGGCGGAAAATACTTAGTGATAAAAGCGTCTTTGTATTTATTCCAAGAATCGATACTATTGTGAGGCAAAGAAGAGAACCAAATTTTTGCAGAAGCACGCAAAGAAAACGGAAATAATTTCATATTCATCACATCATTGTCCACATCTTTTTTCTTTTGCATATCGCATAATTCCATGAATGTATTAAGATGGGACGCGGCATCCTCATTAGGAGTACCGGAAAATTGATCTTTCATAACAAGATTTAGCAAAGCAGTATTAATATCACAAGACTCCGCACTAGTGGCGGGAGGAGCAATCAGAGTGCCAATAAAATCATTGTTGTTAGTATTTGAGAAATCACATAACTTGGTGTTCTCTTGAGTCATGATGACCACACAACAAGATTGCACTCAAAAACAGATCTGGCAAGAAAACAGCGAACGAAAAAAGAGGAGCGAATAAAACGGCAAATATTTGTGAAGTGGGGGATAGGAAAATGAGAGGCAAATGACAAATAATGTAAATTTCAAGGAGATGAGATTTGTGATTAGGAACCTGGTATATGTTGAAGATTCTCCTTGGCAACGGCGCCAAAAAATCCTTTTGATGTCGCTTGAAGCTACGTCAGTATCCCTCCAAAGAGGAAGGGATGATGCAGCACAACAGCAGTAGGTATTTCCCTCAGATATGAAACCAAGGTTATCGAACCAGTAGGAGAACCAAGAAACACAACTTAAACAGCCCCTGCACATAGATAACAAATCCTCGGAACCTGACGTGTTAAAGGGGTTGTCAATCCCTTCCGGGTACGGCGCCTCAAGATAGGCAAACAGACATGAGGTAAAGTTGTAGTAGATTGATAGATCGAATGCCAAATAAAATAAATAAGAATAAATTGCACCAAGTATTTTTGTATTTTTGGTTTAATATATCTGAAAATAAAAGCAAAGGAAAAGTAGATCGCAAAGGAAAATATATGAGAAAGAGACCCGGGGGCGGTACGTTTCACTAGTGGCTACTCTCGAGAAAAATAGCAAACAGTGGGTGAAAAAATTACTGTTGGGCAATTGATAGAACTTCAAATACTCATGACGATATCCATACAATGATCATTATATAGGCATCACGTCCAAGATTAGTAGACTGACTCCTGCCTGCATCTACTACTATTACTCCACGCATCTACTACTATACAATGATCTCAACATGGATTTCACATTTCATGGTGTCCACAATAAGTTTTTCATTACAAATTCAAATTTAAAAGATGAATGGTATGGTGGTGAGAAAACTTTGTATGTATTCAAGCATATGCCCCCCCCCACACACACGAATACAACAACAATCCAGTAAGTATAGTGCATCTATTTTTCTAGACCATGCATGTACGAAACGAATTGAAAAATAAAATGTAAGCCATGCATGGTCCTCAATTCAATATTTAAAACACACAGTAAACTGAAACATGAATATTAAGTCTAGTACTATGTACATGCAAATGTTGTGATTAGGTATCTCCATCAACCCCCCCCCCACCTCCACCACACATACTTCATGTATCAATCGATCTTCATTTCTTTGTTAATAGAGCTATTGGTATCCGACACACACGCGCTCATTATTTCTCTTCACATTTCGATCTTCATTTATGTCACACCCGCCCTCACACTCTCAACAAATGTAACCTCGGTGTTCCCTTCATGACAAACCCTCCATCTCTCTCTCAACACACATACTTTACCTTTGTAGAGAACCTTCACCGTGCACACACACACAAAGTCTATCTAGGCCACTCTCTCGGTAACTATCTCCCTCCAACCCTCACTGCAGCTTCACCACCCGATATCTTGGTGTATCATCTTTAACATTTGAGTGTACGCTAGGCCAACCTCACTCGATCTTTCCCTCTATAAACTTGCAAAATACGTGTAACTGGTGTCGTAACTTGTCTAACCGCCCAAAGTGTTTGTGCAAAAAACCATCCTACACTAAAATATTGGAACAATACATGGGGGTCCCACTTGTCATTGATCAAATTTAGACCTAAAACTAACAAATGTGAAGGATGAGATTCGAACCGGCGACCTAGACTACAAAGCGTATGTCGATAGCCTGAAATAGCAATGGTTGTTGGCTTTGTCGCATAACTTGATTTTATACAGTATTACATTGAGTAGAGTAGAGGGAGTGGCTCGTCAACACGTGCATGAACGTTAACTCACTTACTGGTGGGTCCCATGTCTGCGAACTCTCTCTCTCTCTCTATCTCATGTCCATGTAGTACAAACCTTTAGACGCACGAGCACACACGAAGAGTGGTGCAAGCTTGCCGTGGTGTTATTATAACTAAAAAGTGCTTGGAAAATAGATGAATCGCCTAGAACAAGAGACGTTGTGGCTAGTCGAGACGGTGCTAACCACACGTATCCTTCATGGCACGTTAGCATGATGAAGTTGTGTGGCTAGTGGGGTGTTTTCGACCAACTGGCTGGGTCTCGAGGTCGAACCATAGGTAGTACGTTATATTTACATGCACATTCGCCTCCATGCCGAGACGTGGCACACCCTACCGTGCGGTTTCTGGGTCCTCCCGGGTGGTGAAAACATATTTCCTTCCTTGCCGAGATGTGGGACACCCTACCGCGTGTTTTCTGGGTCCTCCTCGGTCGTAGCGCTGAAGCAAGTAAATGAGTCGTCAACTCACAAAATCCCACCTTTCCCGCCGAGTACATCAGTGAAGCACGGTGGCTAGCTAGTTGGGCTAGTGCGACTAATTAGCTAGGCCACCGCCACATTTGTTTTTCACCCCTTTTTTCTCTCCTAGCCGGTAGGTAAATTTAAATATCCACCGATGCATTGCTCTGGTCTTTGGGTGCGCAGGCGCGACAAGGTTTTATTTTCTTATTGACTGGAGCAGGTGTGGCAGCAATTAGCCTTGATGACCCCGGGTGGTGCTCCCTAACGTGAAATGTCATCAACTGGTGTTTTCCCATGGTGAAAACCAAAAGATTCACCCTGCTCCTCGGCTGGCTCCTTCCGCCTTCCCGTATATTGCATTGCCTTCCAGCTGTTTCGCCCCCTTTGCTTCCTCTCCCCATTGCTTCTACCTAGTTCCATGGTGGTGCACCAGATCATGGAGTCTGAGGTGAGGCGGTTAACAAAGGAGCTCCATGCCAAGGATGCGGAGCCCAGGGCCAAGCACATGGAGCTCCGTGAGCTCAAGGAGGAGAGGAGTGCCATGCTCCTCCTTTAGGTGCGGGAGTTTACAGAGCTTTAAAAGTGGCAGGCATCCACCACAAATATGCTCGAGGCATCGGTGACGTTGCTACATAAAGTAGGAGATACAATAGGTGGTCAGGTGAGCCGGCTGGAGCGCGAGCAGGCCGATCGTGATGTGATCCAGGATCGCCTCAACCACTCGCTGGACCATGTTGCCACGCACGTGTTACAGCTGCGCCATGCCTACCGTCGTGCCAGTGTGACCATGCCGGTCGTCGGGTGATAACCCACGAGTATAGGGGATCAATTGTAGCCTCTTTCAATAAGTAGGAGTGTCGAACCCAACGAGGAGCTAAAGGTAGAACAAATATTCCCTCAAGTTCTATCGACCACCGATACAACTCTACGCACGCTTAACGTTCGCTTTACCTAGAACAAGTATAAAACTAGAAGTACTTTGTAGGTGTGATAGGATAGGTTTGCAAGATAATAAAGAGAATGTAATAAAGCTAGGGGCTGTTTAGATACAGACACAACTAAGTTAGTTTTAGTAGAGAGCTTTTTGTCACGAGAAAGTTATTTGTCCCTAGGCAATCGATAACTAGACCGGTAATCATTATTGCAATTTTATTTGAGGGAGAGGCATAAGCTAACATACTTTCTCTTCTTGGATCATATGCACTTATGATTGGAACTCTAGCAAGCATCCACAACTACTAAAGATCATTAAGTTAAAACCCAACCATAGCATTATAAGGCATCAAGTCCTCTTTACTCCCATACGCAAACAACCTACTTACTCGGGTTTGTGCTTCTGTCACTCACGCCACCCACCATAAGCAAATCATGAACATATTGCAAACCCTACAGCGGGGATCCCTCATGCTTGCACGACACGGAGAGCTCCATAGGACATCACCAATAATAAAACATGCAACTCGAACTAATCACGATCATCAATTAACCCATAGGACAAAATGGATCTACTCAAACATCCTAGGATAGTCATACATCATTGGGAAATAATATATAGCATTGAGCACCATGTTTAAGTAGAGATTACAACGAGTAAAAGAGGGGTTACACTGCTGCATAGAGGGGGGAAGAGTTGGTGATTACGGTGGTGAAGTTGTTTGTGTAGATCTTTGTCGCGATGATTGCCCGAGCGGCGTTTCGGCGCCGCCGGGAGAGAGGGGGAGAGAGCCCCCCTTATTCTTATTCTTCCTTGACCATCCCCCTAGATGGGAGAAGGGTTTCCCCTCTGGTCCATGGCCTCCATGGCAGTGGAGGGGCGAGAGCCCCTCCGAGATTGGATCTCTCTCTCTCTCTCAGTTTCCTTCTGTTTTTGCGCTCCCCGATTCTGCCCTTTCACCATTTCTTAAATTCCCAGAGATCCGTAACTCCGATTGGGCTGAAATTTTGACACGATTTTTATCCGGATATTGGCTTTCTTGTGGCGGAAGAAGGGAACAAACCGCCTTATGGGGTAGCCATGAGGGCCCAGGGCGCGCCCCTCACCTGCGTGGGCCCCTCGGGCATTGTCTCGCATTGATTCCACTTCCAAAAATTCACATATATTCCAAAAAAAACCTCTGTAAGTTTTTATCCCATTTGGACTCCGTTTGATATGAATTTTCTATGAAACAAAAAGCATGCAACAAACATGAACTGGCACTGGGCACTGGATCAATATGTTAGTCCCAAAAATAGTATAAAAAGTTGCCAAAAGTATGTAAAAGTTGTGGAATATTGGCATGGAACAATCAAAAATTATAAATATGATGGAGACGTATCAGCATCCCCAAGCTTAATTCCTGCTCGTCCTCGAGTAGGTAAATGATAAAAAGGATAATTTTGATGTGGAATGCTACCTAGCATAATCTTGATCATGTAATCTAATCATGACATGATAAGACATGAGTGTTTCAAATCAATAGTCTATCATTTGACATTAAGACAATAATACTTCAAGCATACTAATAAAGCAATCATGTCTTTTCAAAATAACATGGCCAAAGAAAGTTATCCCTACAAAATCATATGGTCTGGCTATGCTCCATCTTCATCACACAAAATATTCAAATCATGCACAACCCCAATGACAAGCCAAGCAATTGTTTCATACTTTTGATGTTCTCAAACCTTTTCAACTTTCACGCAATACATGAGCGTGAGCCATGGATATAGCACTATAGGTGGAATTGAATATGATGATGGAGGTTGTGTGGAGAAGACAAAAAGGGAGAAAGTCTCACATCGACGCGGCTAATCAACGGGCTATGGAGATGCCCATCAATTGATGTCAATGCAAGGAGTAGGGATTTCCATGCAACAGATGCACTAGAGCTATAAGTGTATGAAATATCATACTGAAACTAAGTGGGTGTGCATCCAACTTGCTTGCTCATGAAGACCTAGGGCACTTGAGGAAGCCCATCGTTGGAATATACAAGCCAAGTTCTATAATGAAAATTCCCACTAGTATATGAAAGTGATAACTTAAGAGACTCTCCATATGAAGAACATGGTGCTACTCTGAAGCACAAGGGTTGTAAAAGGATAGTAACATTGTCCCTTCTCTCTTTTCTCTCATTTTTTATTTTTTTCTCTTTTTTTGTAGGCTTCTTTGGCCTCTCTCTCATTTTTTTGGGGGGGGGGGCTTCTCTGGCTACTTTTATTTTGATAACCTCACATGGGACAATGTTCTAATAATGATGATCATCAAACTTTTATTTACTTACAACTCAATATTACAACTCGATACTAGAACAAACATATGACTCTATATGAATGCCTCCGGCAGTGTCCCGAGATGTGCAATGACCTAGTGTGGCAATGAAATAAAAAAGCGTACAAGCCATGAAAACATCATGCAAGCTATCTTACGATCATGCAAAGCAATAAAATGATCAAGTCATGTATATGATGATGATGGAAGTTGCACGACAATATATCTCGGAATGGCTATGGAAATGCCATGATAGGTAGGTATGGTGCCTATTTTGAGGAAGATATAAGGAGGCTTATTTTTTATAGAGCGTATCATATCACGGGGTTTGGATGCACCAGCGAAGTTTGCACTGACTCTCAAGGTGAGAAAGGGCAATGCATGGTACCGAAGAGGCTAGCAATGATGGAAGGGTGACAGTGCGTATAATCGATGGACTCAACATTACTCATAAAGAACTCACATACTTATTGCAAAAATCTATTAGTAATCAAAACAAAGTACTATGTGCATGCTCCTAGGGGGATAGATTGGTAGGAAAATACCATTGCTCGTCCCCGCCCGTCACTCATAAGGAAGACAATCAATAAATACCTCATGCTCCAACTTCTTTACATAACGGTTCACCATATGTGCATGCTACAGGAAGCACAAGCTTCAACACAAGTATTTCTACAATCCACAACTACCCACTAGCATGAATCTAATATCACCATCTTTATATCGCAAAACTATTGTAAGGAATCAAACATATCATATTCAGTGATCTACAAGTTTTATGTAGGATTTAATGACTAACCATGTGAATGATCAATTCCCGTCATCTCTCTAAATAGATATAAGTGAAGCAAGAGAGTTTAATTATTTCTACAAAATATATGCCCATGCTCTAACAAATATAAGTGAAGCAAAAGAGCATTCTACAAATGGAGGTTTTCTATGTGTAGGGAAACAGGCAATCCAAACTTCAAATGATATATGTCATGCACATGAAGCATTCTATAAAACATACTAAAAAGATATAAGTGAAGTGAAATGAGCATGCTATAAATCAACCATGCACTATCTCATACCAGCATGGTGCATCAAATAAAATTGAAAAATGAATGCAAAATACACTCCAAGATTTGCACATATCACATGAACGAAACGAAACCGAAAACATACCGATACTTGTTGAAGAAAGATGGGATGCCTTCCGGGGCAGCCCCAAGCTTAGATGCTTGAGTCTCCTTGAATATTTACTTGGGTTGCCTTGGGAATCCCCAAGCTTGATCTCTTGCCTCTCCTCCTTCTCCTCATATCGAGACCTCCTTGATCCTTGATCACTTCATCCACACAAAACTCAACAGAAAGTTCAGTAAGATCCGTTAGTACAATAAAGCAAATCACTACTCTAATTACTATTGCAAACCAATTCATATTTTTTTCATTGTAGCTACTGTAATATAACTTTTACATGGCTTAATCCACTGATATAAATCGATAGTTTCATCAAAACAAGCAAACAATGCATCAAAAACATAATATGTCTTAAACAGGATAGTCTGTAGTAATCTGAACATTCACCATACTTCTGGTACTCCACAAATTCTTAAACAATTAGGAAAAATAAACAATTTATATAGAAATACAGTGCAAAAAGTTTCAGACCGTTTGACGTTCCAGTAAAAAATGTAAAATTGCGCACTACAGCCAAAGTTTATGTTTTGAACCGCACTAACCAACAAGCAATGTAAACATACTAAAGGAAAATATTGGCACATTATTTTTATAATACAATGTAATTGTACACGGGGATAATTATTATTGTTGAAAATTTTCTATAATCAAGATTCACAAAGTTTCCGTGAGCATGAACAAAGTTCAAGGAGCTCCCTCACTTCAACAATGCTTGTCTCTCTCACTTTCACTTTCCTTTTTGAAAAGTTTTGGGTCCCCCTCTTTATTTTTTTATTTTTAAACTACATAAAAGCACTCAACAGAAATAAATGACTCTCTAAAACTTCTGGGTTGTCTCCCTGTCAGCACTTTCTTTAAAGCCATTAAGTTAGGCATAAAGTGCTCAAGTAATGGATCCACGCGGATCCCAAGGTATATCAAAGCCAAATTGAATTAGCAATGATTTGACATTTAGTAGTGAGCACAAAGCAACATATCTCAAGCAATGACAAAGTCTAACTCTCTTCCTATGCATCGGCATGTCATACAAGAACAATTCATGCACATCAATTAAAGGCTAATGCATAGCATAAGAAGTTTCTTGCATTTTTTTCGTGTTGGAAACATAGAGATAGGCGGAGATGTAGTTCCTCTCTCATAATAATTGCAAGTAGGAGCAGCAAGCACATGCATATTATATTCATCAAAATTATCATGTTCAACGGTAAAAGGCCACCCATCAATATAATCCTTAATAAGTGCAAACTTCTCCGATATAGTGTAGTTTGGAGAATTAAAAAATATAATAGGACTATCATGTGTGGGTGCAATAGCAACAATTTCATGTTTAACATAAGGAACAATAGCAAGTTCATCGCCATAAGCATAATTCATATTGGCATCTTGGCCACAAGAATAGCAAGCATCAAGTTCATAAAAAAGGGATATATCAAACGAATCAACAGGATCATAGCAATTAACATGGCATTCATCCTTCGGTAAGAAAGAAGGGACATTAAATAATGTATGAGTTGGAGAGTTACTCTCATTAGAAGGTGGGAATGGGTAGCTAATCCGATCTTCCTCCTTTTGTTCTTCGCTCTCCTCATCATGTTTTTCATCCAATGAGCTCACAGTTTCATCAATTTCTTCTTCCATAGACTCCTGCAAAATATTAGTCTCTTCTTGGAGAGCGGAGACTTTCTCAATAAATTCATCAATATCACAATTGTATTTATAATTCTCATAGAAATATTTAAGGATAGCTAAATTTTTCAGGTCTATTAACTGAATCATCAAAACCCTCAAACTCTTTAAACAAAGATTCAATTTCACATGCACCCTTAAAAGCAACCAATTCTTCTATTCGTTCCACATCATAGTAATCATATATACCATTAGCATAAGAAGCTAAGGTTTCGTTATCATTAAATTTGCATGAAAAGGGAAGGTGTGGAGCCTTCATCCTAGAGCAACAAGTATAATCATATATCAAGCATAGTTGCCGAGCATACCAATGCAACATATAAATTTGATCCCATAATAGTTTCCCTTTTTGAGTCAAGCGATAATCCCTAAAGTATTCACGGTTATCCAACGTGTCTCCCATTATATAATTGAATGGGGTTTTCTTAGGATTATTAAAATAGTGCATAATATCTTTCACATAATGAGCATCGAGGGTTTTAGGAGGCTCCCCATCTCCATGAGTAGCAAGTAAACCTATTTTTTTGGTATTTCATGTTCCATATTCATAACTAAAGATAGAGAACAACTTAGAACAGCAAATAAAATCCACTTAGTGATAAAGCAAACAAGCACACACGAGAATATTCACCCCACGCTATTGCTCCCTGGCAACGGCGCCAGAAAAAGGTCTTGATAACTAACAAGTATATGGGATTAATTTTAGCCTCTTTCGATAAGTAGGAGTGTCGAACCCAACGAGGAGCTAAAGGTAGAACAAATATTCCCTCAAGTTCTATCGACCACTGATACAACTCTACGCACGCTTAATGTTCGCTTTACCTAGAACAAGTATGAAACTAGATGTACTTTGTAGGTGTGATAGGATAGGTTTGCAAGATAATAAAGAGCATGTAATAAAATCTAGGGGCTGTTTAGATAAAGACACAACTAAGTTAGTTTTAGTAGAGAGCTTTTTGTCACGAGAAAGTTATTTGTCCCTAGGCAATCGATAACTAGAGAGGTAATCATTATTGCAATTTTATTTGAGGGAGAGGTATAAGCTAATATACTTTCTCTTCTTGGATCATATGCACTTATGATTGGAACTCTAGCAAGCATCTGCAACTACTAAATATCATTAAGGTAAAACCCAACCATAGCATTATAAGGCATCAAGTCCTCTTTACTCCCATACGCAAACAACCTACTTACTCGGGTCTGTGCTTCTGTCACTCATGCCACCCACCATAAGCAAATCATGAACGTATTGCAAACCCTACAGTGGGGATCCGTCACACTTGTGCGACACGGACAACACCATAGGACAACACCAATAATAAAACATGTAACTCAAACCAATCACGATCATCAATTAACCCATAGGACAAAATGGATCTACTCAAACATCATAGGATATCCATACATCATTGGGAAATAATATATAGCGTTGAGCACCATGTTTAAGTATATATTACAGCGGGTAAAAGAGGGGTTATACCGCGGCATAGAGGGGGGAAGAGTTGGTGATAACGGTGGTGAAGTTGTTGGTGTAGATCGTTGTCGCGATGATGGCCCCGACGGCATTCCGGCACCACCGGGAGAGAGGGGGAGAGAGCCCCCCTTATTCTTCTTCTTCCTTCACCTTCCCCCTAGATGGGAGAAGGGTTACCCGTCTGGTCCATGGCCTCCATGGTGATGGAGGGGTGATAGCCCCTCCAAGATTGGATCTCTCTCTCTCTCTCTCACTCTCTCTCTCTCAGTTTCCTTCTGTTTCTGCACTCCTCGATTCCGCCCTTTCACCGTTTCTTAACTTCCTGGAGATCCGTAACTCTGATTGGGCTGAAATTTTGACACGCTCTTTATCTGGATATTGGCTTTCTTGTGGCGAGAGAAGGACACCAACCGCCTTACAGGGCGGCCACGAGGGCCTAGGGGGCTCCCCGCACCCTCGTGGGCCCCTCGGGCAACGTCTCGCATTGATTCCACTTCCCAAAATTCACATATATTCCAAAAAAATCTCCATAAGTTTTTATCCCGTTTAGACTCCGTTTGAGATGGATTTTCCGCGAAACCAAAAACATGCAACAAACAGGAACTGGCACTGGGCACTGGATCAATATGTTAGTCCCAAAAATAGTATAAGAAGTTGCCAAAAGTATGTAAAAGTTGTAGAATATTGGCATGGAACAATAAAAAATTATAGATATGACGGAGAAGTATCATCGGGCTAAACCCGTTCGACCACCCCATCGACTTCAACGAGCTGCGGGTTCCTGACCTGGTCTCCTTCTTCACCTATATCTCCGAGGAGCTGAGCCGTTGTCGGTGTCAAAAATGGACGATCTCGGGTAGGGGGTCCCGAACTGTGCATCTGAGGATCGAAGGTAACAAGGGACATGGGGAACACGATGTTTACCCAGTTTTGGGCCCTTTTAATGGAGGTAAAACCCTATGTCCTGCTTGATTGTATTTTATGAGTATAGGGGTCCCAAGAGTCGATCTACCTCGAGATCGTAATGGCTAAACCCTAGATGTCTAGCCTATGTGAATTCTGACAGCCTCTAAGGACTAAACCCCCCGGTTTTTATACACACTGGAGGGACCTATGGTTGTATAGAGTCGGCTTGCAGAGGAAGGAAATTACATATCCGGACACCAATCTTGCCATCCACGCATAGGAGAGTCCTATCCGGACACGGGGGAAGGTCTTCTGCCTTGTATCTTCACGGCCCATTAGTCTGGCCCATACCACACAGCACGGACACCCGAGGACCCCCTAATCCAGGACTCCCTCAGTAGCCCATGAACCAGTCTTCAATGACGATATGTCCGGTACGCAGATTGTCTTTAGCATTGCAAGGCGGGTTCATCCTCCCGAATACTGCCTGATAGTCTCAACCCTCAACCACGAAGGTAAAATATTTAATCAAGATAATGTCTGTCGACTGACAACTTTTCGGTGAAACGTCACATTGAGCCCCTTTACTATTTCGAAACATTTTTCACCTCCTAGTTCGTGTTTCGAGGCACAGCCTCTATTGACACGTCCTGTCAAAATAGAGGTCGTGTCTGCTTATCACGGGATCCTCATCAATATGGGTTTGGGTAATCCAACCGTGCCATTCGCACGGCCCCTTGGGAACAGGCGAGTTTTAAGGCTTCAGGGGGTGTGCTTGATATTCATTGCCTATATAAGTTGATAAAGATCCCTATTTTTCTCCCCACGCCTTCTTCCTTCTCCTATTTTCCCATCCTCAAGCTCCAGCGCCCAAGCTTCAATCTTTTACACCACCACAAACCTCTCCATCCATGTCCGGATCCGGTTCGAAGGGCAAGTGGGAGACCTCCTCCATCACGGAGAATGACGTCAAGGAGCTCTGGGAGGCGGGATACCTGTCTGCGGACATTGCACATAGGCTCCCTGCCAAGGAGCAAGTCATCCCCACCGCGGAGCCTAGCGAAAGGGTTGTGTTCATCCCCCACTTCCTCCACGGGCTAGGGTTTCCCCTTCACCCCTTTGTCCACGGCCTCATGTTCTACTATGGGCTAGATTTCCATGATAT
Source organism: Triticum aestivum (assembly GCF_018294505.1). Lineage (NCBI taxonomy): Eukaryota > Viridiplantae > Streptophyta > Magnoliopsida > Poales > Poaceae > Triticum > Triticum aestivum. Next base: position 363,304,059 of record NC_057809.1, on the reverse strand, counting down.
AGCCCCAAATTCTTTCCTCCACATCTCGGCGTTTATCGTCGTGTGCGAGGTGCTACTCCGCATCCCCCACACTTTGGCCTATGGCTAAAAGTCTTCAATGTGAAGCCGAAGGTGGCCGACGGGCAGCACGTGGACTGCGGCGGCGCCATGGTGAGCAAGCTCCCCAATGCCACTTGGCCTAAAGGGGCCTTCATGGAGATGGTCAAGGTGTGGCAACAGGAGCAATTCTACATAACCGAACCCCATGACGCCAAGTGGGCGGCCACTCCTGAGTTCAGATCCAGGCCCCCTATGTAGCTCGCATCGTGGACCAATAAGGGTCTGGACTGGGGATCGACTGCGGAAGTGTTGATTCTACAAAAGCACATCACAAACATGATAGGCAAGAACACCAGTCTCACTAACGTGATTCAGGTGATGCTCTTCCGCCAGATCCTCCCCTGCCAACTCCGGCCCCTTCACATGTGGGAGTTTAATCCGGAGGGTCCGCGCACCTTGCAACACTTCTTTGGCACAATGCACGAAGAGATCTAGAAGCTGCTCTTCAAGGCCCAGAAAACACGGCCGAAGAAGACTGAAGACATCGGCCTCGACAGTGAGAATCCGACCACTCCGATAAGTGTGTTATTCCCGAACATACATTAGGTCCATAAATTCTTAGGCATAATGAGTTTTCCGTTCCCTACACAGGGCTGGATAGCAAAGGCGGAGCGGATCAAGTGTCCGGCACCGCTGCCTGAATATCCGGCCACACCCCAGCTTACGAAGATGCTGGTTCCGGCGCCCTATCAGGCGCCAGAGAAGAAGGCCAAGAAGAAGAGCAAGGAGGCCAAGGGCGGCCTCCACCGTAAGGGTACTTCGGATGCAGTGTCCGGAGAGACCGAAATCCCCTCCTCCCACGAGGGAGATGAAGACGAAGAGGAGGAGGAGGCGGAAAGTGACTCCCCTCTCAAGGGGAGGAAAAAGAAAAAAGCGGCCTCCATAGACCCGGAGGTGGGGGGTCCAAAAGGGGGAAGATGACCCTCTCGGATGGTTCGGATTCAGATGCCGAACCCATCCCCAAGAGGCTTCCCAGGGCGAAGCCCCTGGCCGCATCGTACGTATCAAAGGATACATTACAAGTATTTGGACCTCTATGTTTTTAATATAACATATTATGTTGTGTGTATTTCAGCCCTGCTCGTGACCTCCCCAACCCATCGTTATCTGAGGGGACTTCTCTAGCACCAGAGATGGCAGAGAGTGAGATGCCTCCGCGAGCCTCTCCGCCAACCATCACAGATGACACTGAGGTGTTGTCCCGAAGTGCCTCTCCAGGACATGGAGGGGTAAGTGAGGCTGCCAATACGGCACCTGAGGGTGATGCCTCGGCTGTCGAGAACATGGGGGGTGCAACCCCCATGGAGATGGACGACGGGGGCCTTGACCAGTCCGGCCCCCAGCCGAACATTATTCCGGAGACCCATATGGCTCCGGAATTGAGCGAGCAACCCCCTTTGAAGGAGGAGGGAGCATCAACTCCGACGACGACCTCCACTAATCCGGAGGCACCGAACGCTCTAGTGGAGGCACTACGACGTGCTTCCATCATGGAGAAGCACCGCACCCTGATGGGTGTGGTGGTTGAGAAGGTTCAGTCCGCCAAGAGCGGGCTGAACGAAGCCTTCACCAACTTGCTGACAGGCTTCGAGGTATGCGATGTAATGCTCCTAGACGCTTTTCATATGAAGGAAATATACATGTATATAGATAGTAGCCCCTGATGCTTTGTTCAGAAAAGCCGAACAGAGGATCACATTGTATTCGAAGAAGGTGACCTACTTTTCCTTTTTATAACAGGCTTCCCTATTGGCGGCAACCGCCCAGGCTGCAGAAGTTTTCGAACTCAATCGGAGGCCGAAGTTGGCCGATGAAGAGATCGACCGCATTAACAAGAGGTTCGATGAGGCACAAGGTATGTTTATTAGAGTTATATACATACATATATATATATATATATATATATATATATATATATATATATATCTGAAGTGGTATGCAAATTCAGAGTTTAGCTCATGTACTGCTATGATTATGATTGCAGGTAGCGCGGCCGAGGTTGAGACCCTCAAGAGCGCCCTTGCCCAAGCCAAGGAGGAGGCGAAGGTGATGGTGTCCTGGACCAGGGGCCACTCACCACGTCATCTCCCGACCATCTGGATCAGGCTGAGGACCCCCATGGTGGTTCACTTATGGGCCACTTCAGGCAGCCCATGCCGCATACAAGGAGGTTTTCACAAGAGTTGGCGCCCAAGTCAAGGACTCTCCTAAACCCTAGGCCTCTGGTGTGTTATATAAATCGAGGCAGGCTAGTCAAAAGAACATCTAATATTCATTAGAAAAATCTCGTGGTAAATACATGTACTATGTACTACACCCCATATGAATACAATCAAAAGTAGGACGTAGGTTTTAACCTCCATCAAGAGGGCCAAAACCTAGGTAAAATCCCGTGTCCATGTTACCATTGCTCCAAGAAGCCTAGCTTAGAACCCCTACTATGAGATATGCCGGATACAGAACCAACATTTGTGCTTTCATTGAGAGCCTGCTAGCAGTCGCCACGGTGTGATGGGAATTCGGATCGTCTCCGGCGCGATCTACGCATCGGAGCCGAGCCTCATGGTCGATGTCGGAATCTTTGTCACCGGCTCGACTGGTCACCTTGGCTGGACCGAGGACTGTGCTCCATGTCATATCATCAAGATCAGACGGATACTTTCATCATCATCAGCTCAAATCTCAATCGAGACCATGGAAAAGTCGTCCATGGACCCTGGGGGCTCATCGTCAACCTTGCCCTCATGCGATCGCATAGTTTTTTTGTACAACAGAGTTGTTTTCGCTGCCACCGTCTCCTCGGAAGTCGATTTGATGAACCCTTTGGTGTAAATTGTGTGGAATTGAGTATACCACAACCCTGTAAAATTTTGTCGCCTTCTGATGGAGGGATCTCCGGCGATCTATGATGTACCGGAGGCCTGTCGAGTCTGGACGGGAATCTGGATGACTTTAGGGCGTGGTCACCAGAGCCTAGCTCGGAGCTTATTTGGAAGATCCAACCATTCATCTTCTGTGGAATTTCCATATCTACCACCTTTCAAAACTTTAGCTCGATCCGATCATTCAAACTCCGGGAACCTTCCGATTAGTGCATCACTTTTCGGATCTGTTTTCTGTGCGAATACGAATCCGACCTGAGTTCATCTTTCTTCATGAACGGGATATTGGACAACCTTTTTGGAAGAATCTCTTTCTAGGGTATTGTGTTTTGTTTCCGAACACATGCTCATGAATTTTGCTCCTTTTCATACTCCATGTCCGTCGACCTGCGCTAGATAGATTGTCGCTTCATCGAGCCGAGCCTAACCTTATCGGATCATCAGCTCGGCAAGCTGAACAAGAGTTCGGCATTGTGAAGGCTAAATCATCACCAACACCATCGCCCCATTGATTGCACGGTTCAGGCATGCCGACATCGCTGCTCGCTCACTTCATCAATCCGGCATTGACCACATCACAAGTTATGACCAGTGTCGGTGTGGCCGAGCCATAGCTTCTTCAAACCGATGTCTGCCACACCGAACTGCTTCAACACCTCAGCTGGCATAGCGGCTATAACGTCACCTTACCGACCTGCTCCATCACCTCGGCTGGACCAGGAGCTTCGCCATCTCTTCATCAACCTACTCCGGAGACTTCGGCGTCATCAGTCGACCAGCTTCGTCACGTTAGCTGGACCGGGGGCTTCGCCTTGCCGCGTCCCAGCTGCAAAGCCATGAACGCCCGCATGTGTCTCTTTGGATTGCTACAACAAATGAACCAGGTGCTATTATTCCTACTAAAAAAATTCTTGCTTGGGTTTATTTTTCCCAAGGAATTATTACTCTGGTTTGTTTCATCATCTGTACACAGGCCTGTCAAATGACGGTCGCATTAACTACAGGTGCGTGATGGTTCGGTCAGTTTCCCATCTATAGTTCGGTGAATGCCGCATCGGGGACTCGGACCGCCCTGCGAATTTAGTCTTTGTCACGCCGATGCCTCGCAGTGATATTGGCTTCGACGCCAGGCCACATCTCTTTTAAAAATTTATTATTTTGCATAAATTAATTATGCGAGGATTTTTATATATTTATATTCTTATTTTTTAGACTGTACTATTTTACACGTGTAGGTAATTGACTTCGACTGCGTCACGCGGTCACTTCGGCAAGCCGACATCGTCGTCCCAATCGGCATAAATCGGCTCATGTGATCACCTTGTTGGTCGAATTGCCATACCGACATGTTCGGTTGCCTCGGGGATTTCGGCATCGCTGAGAGAGCTCTACCTCATCGGGTGTTCGGCACATGGGCCATATTTCTTTTATTACTCGCTTTGCATAAATTACTAATTATGCAATGATTTTTTACTTTATTATTATTACTATTATCTTCGGCTTGCACTATATTTTCTGCACAGGTAAATGATCTAGGTTGGGCAGCACTGACACCTCGGCGTACCGATGTACCACGCCACCTCGGCTAGACCGGTGGCTTCGTCATCCCTTCATTAAACCACGTCGGGGACTTCGGCATCATACTGCTGGCCTGCTCCATCGCCTCGGTCGGACTGGGGGTTCAACCTCGCCACATTGGTCGTGCTATGTCACCACTTCGGATGCCGAGCTATTTGCTCCACCACCTCGAGACCGGCTTGGGGGCCGGGACCTCGTGCCGCCATAAGCTCGGGCTGCGCATCAACACCGAGCTCATTAACCAGCTAAGTTGCTTCCATGCTCAGTTCCTATTTAATTCTCATTATGTTCGACCAAACTTTATATTTATGTTAAACAAAAAACTTAGTTTGTTAAAAATGTTATTTGTTAAAAACACTTACTTTACCCAAGTTAACTGGGGGCTCTTAAATTTGTATGAGCCATTCTATAATAATTTTTTTCTTCCTAGTCGTTGCAAAGTCTTTTTCTACCAGTCCTTTCTCGACTCAAGTGTGTGGTCAATATCCGGATAGCCTGCTTTCTCTCTAATGCCGCTCGAGTTTAGTTTGCTAAACTGGCCTAACGAGTAGTACTCCGCCTTCGGGATAGGAGGTTGCAGCCTGTAACATCCAAAAATTCTAAATTTTGGAATGTTATAATAAATAGATAGATTTCATTGATTGACTGAAAGTGAGTGAATTCGAAGCTTTTTGAAAGTTAAATGAGAGGGAATAAAAGGACTTTCCCAAACTTTCATTTTTGCATTTTATGATCTCCGTGAATTCAAATTCTTTTCACCACAAAACCCTGGAGAGAAGATGACATGACTTCTTCCATTTATTTAAATGAAAGGGGTGCTGAAAATATTTGAATTTCATTTGAAAATATTTCCAGTTCTGAAACTTTAAGCAACTCAATGATTTTCATGAGAGAAGATAAAATGACTTCTTCAAAACATATGAAATATGAGTTGGGAGTTTCAAAGAAACTCAAATTTAAAATCCATTTGAAATCATTATTTTTCAATTTGGGTTATTTGAGTTTTATTCAAATTATTTTTCTCCGTAACAAAATACATGGAAAATAGGGTAACATGATTCCCCACAATAGAAAATTGGAGAAAAATTCATTTGAAATCATTTTGGTATTTTTAAAATGATTTTTAGTGGGTTTTATTGAATCAGTAGCATTGTTTGATTTATTCGAATTTTTGTATATTTTATTTAAAGTTATAAAAATGTTCATGCTGTAGAAAATCTTTTTCTGAAAATTTTGATATATTAGATGCCTATATAATATATTTGTTCTTTTCTATTTTTATTTGTCTGAGAAAATGTTTTATTTAAAAAAATCTTCTTAGCCAGACCGGGCCAACTGGGCCGAAGCCCAGCAAGCTAGCCCAGCCCAGCCGCGCCGCTCGTCTCTGAGCTCGGCACAGAGTCCCGAGCGATCCCGCGCCGCCGCCGAGTCCGACCAGGACTCTGTCCAGGCCGCCGCCGCCTTGCCCCCTCCTCCACGCAACGCGCCGCCCCGCCCACCTATATAAGTCGCTGCCCCGGCCTCCTCTAGCCTCGCCTCGCCTCGCATCTTGTGCCTCGTCGCCACCAGCGAGATCCGCTGCCTCGCGCTGCCCCTCGCCGCACTGCTTGCGCCGCCGCCGCCGCACTCTGCCCGTGCCACCGTCGCACTCCACTCGCGCCGCGCCGCCGCTTGCCGCCCACACCACCGCGCCTTCTCCCGGCGCCGCGTAGTTGCCTCGCCGTGCCGCATCCCGCCATCGCCGGAGTTCGTCGCCGCCGCCACCGGTCCTTTTCTTTGAACCGGTAAAACCGCCCCGTCCGGTTTTTCTTTTAGTTCGGTTTAGTCAGTTTATTACTAGGTTTAATTATATAGCGAACACTCACTAGTTTAGATTTGTAACGATCAGTTTTCGCTAGGATAGTCTCTGTAGCGACCGTTCGTTAGATAGGTTTTTCTTTTTCTGTTTTAATTTCGGTCAGGGACCTAGATGTAATTATCTTTCTTACAGATTAGTCCCTCTGCTTCAAACGACCACATCTTTTTACTCGTTTGTCCAAATCCAAGGAAACCAATGCCCACTTCTTCGTTATGATCTCCTCTATCCAGATAAACAACTTAAACATGTTTTTGAAAGTTTTAAAATTTGAATTAGATCAGATTTAGATTCAAACTTCATTTGATCGTAAATTGAGTTCCGTAACTCCGTTTGAGTTGATTATTTTTGCAAATCGAAGCTCTTGACCTAAACTTTCTGATAAGGCCAAATTCACATAATTTTGGTACTGTTAGAAATTGTTTTATGTTGCAAGAGTTAGTTGCTTGGTTTTGATGTTTTCCGAATTGTCTTCCTCGTTCTTTCCGATCTTTTGAGTGATTGCTTATGTGTGGTTACTATTGATTGCTTATGATAGATTTACCGGAGTGTGACGAGTAGATCTATCAAGAGTTTTGAGTGCGAATCATCTTCATCAACATTGCAGGCAAGTTCACACTTTGATCATATTACTTTATACCCAGTTTTTATGCATTAGTTTCAACCTCAAACATTGCATGAGTAGGATTGATAACATGTGGGTATTGGGAAGTAGTTGATGAGGTAGGAACCTATTGCCCTGCATTCAAACCTTGGGAGTTACTTTTACGTTATGCTCATATAGCTATGCTATGCTCGTAGACCTGGACTGGTTTGACAGTATTCATGATAGATGTGAGATTGTTAATTAATGGTTTACTTAAAGTGGCAACTTTAACACACATCTGGGTGGATTGAGGCACCTGGGTATTCCAGCGATTGCCTGTTTAGGCACCTGGGTATTCCAGCGATTGCCTATTTTTTATGGACCGCCACCCAGGCTCAAAGGGATCATGAGATTATTCATACTAGACACTTCCGTGTGCAGCCACAAGCTATTATTGGCTCTAGCATAGTTGATTAAGTCATGTGAACTCTTACAGTGGTAGACTAGGAGATGTAGGGGTAGTAGGTGGTACGGTCTACCCATCGTAAGGTGCAAACGCTTCTGAAAGACTATGTCTTGGTCATCCGTTTCTCAAACACCATGTAGTGCGAGAAATCCAACGGAGGAGATCTAGTCTTGTGGGGAAAAGTGCGCAAACCTCTGCAGAGTGTATAAACTAATCATGATTAGTCGTGTCCCCGGTTATGGACATCTTGAGTATCTGGTTCTTGGATTATCATATTGATCTCATCACGTTACTTAAATAATTTGTTGGGTTGTTAATGATTACTTTTAATTGGGATTGAGAGGGTGTCTACACTCTCAATGTTTAACAACCACCATGATAGTTAAATAAAATGTATTCCTTTGCAGTAGGGAAACATTGGCTTTTCGCAAAAACATATAACCATAGAGCTTTTCCACCAGCTATATATGCATGTAGTGATAGCCATTGTTCATCACTCTCTATGGTGTGAATTTGCCAGTACATTCAATGTACCGACCCTTTGTGGCTGCAACGTCTCATGTTGCAGGATTTCTTACGACGAGTAAGTGATACGTTAGGGTTACGATTTCTACACTCAACTTTGCCGTTGGTGTTGATGGGAATCCACAACCTTGTTACTTCCGCTATTTTGGATTGAGGTAATAGTATTTATGTTACTTTATACATGTGATTTACCTCTGTTATAAATCCTCGAGTACTGTGTGTGTCAGCATACTGATCCAGGGATGACACTTAAGCACAGAGACTTGATCCATTCGGGTCGGGTCGCTACAAGATGGTATCAGATCCAGGTTGATTGTAGAACATGACCTTAGAAATTGGCAAGCCCATAGGAATGATTTTCTCTACAACTTCATTTTTCAAAAGATCTTTTACCTCTCTTCTCTTCTGAGCTTATTCAAATATTCCCTTTTAGTGAGACCATACCCCTTTTTCTTTTTACCACTCAAAGATTCAACTGATGAGACCACTCCAAGGACTACAAGATATCAGACAACTACTACTTTGGAATGAAGAGGATTTTACCGTGCATTACAATGATGGAAACTACAACGGTTGAAGACTCCGAGGACTAGGAGAATTGGAAGGCTCTGAAGAATTTCTAGATTTGTATGACCTAGGGAGGCTACCCTTATGGAACTTGGCAGACTATGGAAGTTGTCAATACCCGAGATCAAGGACTATCGGAGAAAGACCGGAGCATGGAGAATTAAAAACTCAAAGTTCAGTCAAGGAAAACCCTATGGCAGGAGATATCAACTATGGAGAGATAGCTCATGGAAATGACAAGAGCAGAAACACGGCCATCCATGAGGTTATCGCCCGCTTATGCTATTGTCACTGTGCTGAGTTAAGCATGTATTTATTTGGAAGGATTGGATGGTAGAAGGCTGATGGAGCACCTATCAGTAAAATATGAAGTTTTAACCTTAGCTGGTGTATCCCCAGGATCTGGCATAGAAGTTAAGATGGACTTGCAGGAAGCCGTATTTGACAATGAAGTATTTCGTGAAGAACACATGACCCAGAAGCTGAAAGTAGCCAAGCTGGAGGAGCAAAACCTCGAGATACCGGAGATTTGATATGAACTAATGGACGGTAGGATCATGGTCCATGTCGAGGTTGATGAAACCCAGAAGTTTGGAATGCAACTCCAGAAATATTAAAGGATGTCACGAGAGATTTCGGGTCAACAGAGATGATCTAGCAAAAGAATTTTAGAAGGACAAGCATGATTAGAAGAAGCCATCGGAGACATGAACAAGACTTGAAGAGTTTGATGACATCGAAGATTTATTGACCTTTAGAAGACCCAACCCCTGTTATATGCTTACGTTAGATGCGACGATTGTGAGCTGTCATTTGTTTGATGTTTTTCGACAGCCACAATAAACTCTGTCTTTTCAAAACTATTGGTTGCATTGTGTGTATCCCTTTCTAACTCTCTCTTACCCCAAACCCATGGACCCAATAGAGGATGAATGAAGATGATCTTGTATTTTCTAGACCGATGAGTCAATTGGAGACGGACCGATGGATTCAGAACATGGAGAATCACATGAAGAATGACCCTATAGTTGAAAATGATATGACTCAGCATGCTCTGCAGTGTTTTGAAAGAGGTGCTGCTATCTGGTAGAGGATGTACCCAACCATCAATGGATGGCAAGGAGTAACCACTTGGAAGGAATTTAAGTGGACTTTGTTAAAGTCTTGGCTTGTGTCCCAGAAATTGAGGTCTTATGGAAAGGATATGAAGAAACCTTGTGCATACAAGCTTTGTGGGGAAATAGGTCACAACCATAAAGAAAACAAGGACGAATACCCTCATAAGAGGAGGATTACCAAAGGAGTTAGCCGAGGATCTCAGGGAACTTCAGTTGGAAATTGTTCGCAAAGGTTTTGTTGCAACAATGGAAGTTCAGTCTACATTGTTGGGAAAGATCCGTGAAGCTCAGAAGGATGACAAAGAGATTGCTGAGGTAACAGAGAGGACAAGAAAAGGAAGGGCCAAAGGTTTTGTAAGGATGAGCACGACACCTTATGGTTCAAGGACCGTGTATATGTGCCCAATAATGCAAAGATCAGGAAGTTAATACTTCAAGAGGCTCATGACTCACCATACTCGACTCGCCCTGGAAACACCGAGATGTATTTGGATTTGAAGGAGCGTTTCTGGTGGACTGGTATGAAGAAGGATATTGTAGAGTATGTAGTCGTAGGTGATGTATGCCAGAGAGAGTAAGAGCAGAGCATCAGAAGCCAGCAGGATTACTACAGCCTATGCCGATACCCAAATGGAAGTGGGATAAGTTTGGCATGGATTTCATTACTGGATTTCCCAGAACACGATCGGGATATCATTCTATCTGGGTACTAGTTGATTCGCTTGACCAAAGTGGCTCACTTTATCCCAGTGAAAACCACCTATACAAGTGCAAAGTTGGCCAAGATATATATGACCAGGATCGTATGTCTGCATGGAGTTCCAAGGACCATCGTATCAGATAGAGGAACACAGTTTAACTCAAAGTTTTGGAATCAGCTACACCAGACCTTGGGTACTAGGCTATAATTCAGTACAACCTTTCATCCGCAGACAGATGGATAGATCGACAGAGTCAATCAGATTCTGGAGGACATGTTGAGAGCGTGTGCGCTAGAATTATGGATCTAGTAGGTATGATAATCTACCTTACGCGGAGTTCTCATATAACAACAGTTACCAAGCCAGTTTGAAGATGGCCCCTTTTGAAGTTTTGTATGGGAGAAGGAGCCAGACACCGTTGATGTGGGATGAAGTTGGAGACCGTCAGTTGTTTGGACCAAATGTGATCAAGGAGTCAGTAGAGAATGTTAAGTTTATTTGAGATAGACTGAAGGTAGCTCAGTCCAGGCAGGAGAGTTATGCAGACTCAAAAATGCAAGGAGGTAGTCTATGAAATTGGAGATAGAGCATGTCTTCGTGTGTCCCTTCTGCGAGGAGTTAAGCGATTTCGAGTTAAGGGAAAGTTAGCCCCGAGATTTGTAGGACCATACCGAGTTTTGGAGCTTATGAAAGAAGTGGCCAACAAGTTGGAGTCACCCGAAGGACTGGCAGGAGCTCATGATGTGTTTCACGTTACACAGTTGAAGAAGTGTCATGCAGAGATGGCCAATATTCCCCTATAAGGACGTTTGACCCCTGGAAGGGATAATGATATTCCACGGAGTGGACTTCGGACAAATAAGTGTAAGTTTTTATCTCAGCATGTGGGATATCCCACGAGGATGAAGAGATGAATTACTATTGGATATAAAGGAGGTATGATGTCGGAAATATGGAGCAATTGAAACCCCGTGATGAGTTTGAGTAATCACGTCTTAGTTGGTTCCAAAAGAAGGAAGAAGAGACAGTACAATGGGATGGATTTAAGAATACTAGGAAGTTGGAAGTTGGAGTAATGATCAGTTGCCCGATGATAAGTTCAAGGACTACAAGTGATGAGATGGGCCATAACCCACAAGCCCCAGGACCTGCCAAGAAGCAAGCACATTCTTGCTGAAGGAAAAACCCTGGAAGGAGTTACGACTGTATCAACCGACGATCTTATAGGAGTTACGCAAAACCTAAGAGTTGTGAAGAAACGATAGATGTTTGTTTGGCTTGCAGAATCAATGATTTATCCGAACTTAGTATGTTGACAAGAGAAATTCTGCAATGCTTGTGAGGATGACCGAGTGTTAGACTGCGAGATTTGCTAAAACATGTACAAGGTAATGATTTTGGTGCGGGATGGATTGATCATCATACCAACTTACTCTTATTATTCGCCTTGCTATATGGGATGGTAAATCTGAGTGACTTACCTATAGTAGAGAAACTCGCTCTGGCAGTGCTGCTTTCCTTTTTTGGCCTCCAGGGAGCTGCTTGCACGCCAAAGGGGGCCTCCTGAGCATCACGCCTCAGGATCTCTTACCGGACCTCGGGCCTCTCACCTCCTAGCCTTGACCACGGCATCGCGACCTGGCATACTAGCGACGGCTGGAGCCTGCCTGGGGACTGGGACCTGATGACATAGAGCGCTAAAGCTACCACAAGAACGAAAAGGGGGAGTGATGCATGAGAGAGACACGCCGCCGCAATCTCATGTTAAGAACAATAAATGGTGGAGCAAAAGCATTACAATTTTTTTACATACTCCCACGGGGTTTGTTTCGATTCATTGTAGGGAACAAAAGGAGAACAACCTCAAGAGGCCCCGACTACGGGCACCACCGCCGACGCACCATCATCAATAGTGGGCCACTTGAGGCCGACGCCAACCCCATCCAGATGATCGTTGGCGCCGGATGGAGGACGCTGCGGTGCTCCGAGCATGGCGAGAGCTCGGGGGCACGTAGCTGTCCTCGCTCGACTCCGGAGACTCGCTAGCCTCAGGAGAGTCGCTAGACTCCCAGGAGTCGTCGCCGCTGCTGGAGGAGCTGTTGGCAGGACCAACGGCAGGCCCTACGCCCTTTGCCTCACCAAGCTGGCGGTCCCCTCCGGGGCAGCACTCCAGGCGGCGGCCTTCCTCATCGAATACCTTGAAGAACAGCATGGAGGCGTTGTCATACTTGAAATGGATGGCGAGGGCCCCATCCGCGCGGCACGCGCGGGCGACCTCGCCCCATCCACGGGTCATGAAGATCTTATCGGGGGAGACGACCTCAACCTCCGCCCCTGTGGCTAGACTGCAGCACGCAGCGTGCTGCAGCCACAACTTGAGCAGCCCCATGGTGGCATCTCTTCTGTGAAGAACTGCCGGAACCGGGTCCACATGCGCGGAGGCATCGCTGCCCACATCATGAACTCACGCGAGGAGGCTTCGGCATGGGTTCGCAGAATATCTGGTTGCGTGGCCCCCGCCTGGTCCCCACGGCCACAGCTCGCACGGCGTGGAGCGTTGCCACCTTCTCCCAAGCCTGGCGCCCGAGCATATAGAGGAAGTGGGAAGCCAGGGAGTGACCGCTCATACTAGGACCGCGTCACCTCCTGCCTTGCCCCGACGTTGTGAGGGCGCCGGGACCTCTTCTTCGACGGAAGCAGCTCGGGATCCACGAGGGGGGTCTTTCCTTTTTCCGCTGCGGAAAACCTCCAGATCGATGCCATGGGTGCTTCAACAAGTTAGCAAGATGAAGAGACCAGGAGGAAGAAGGAGCAGACCGTGGGAAGACATATATGAGCAAGGGGGGATCCGCCCCTTCCCTCATTTATAGCCAGGAGGAGGCCAACCGTTGGTCACCACGATCACACGTAATGATGATTTTCCTCTACATGTAGTGGAGTCTCGTCAAGTCAGACAGTAGCCGAGGCAGCATGGGGAAGCGGAGGCTCCCACGTCCCATCAATCGCCACGCGTCGACCGAGGCCGCAGACGGTTGGGGCCCGCGGTGCTCCGCACTTAGCACCAAAGAGGAAACAAGGACACTATGCACGCTGGCGCCCGCCTGGCACCCCCCAGGCCTTGGTCATCATGGCTAACGTCATCAGAACCACGCGAGGTTTGCCTGGCCTTGATCTTTCCGCCCCTCGCGACCCAGCCTGGTGAGGCCGCTCCTGAGGACGTCTTGTGTCGTCTGCCTCATGAGGGTCTTGAGTCCTTGCTGGTGAAGATGGGTTGTACGGGCCCGCTCGCAGAGCCACGCTATGGGCCGCAGGCAGGCAAGTCTGGGGACCCTCGTTCCAAGAAGGCCGATAGTAGCCCCCAGGCCCAAGGCGCGCTCGGGCTTGGCTTCGAGGCAAAGCCTAAGGGCAAGTGCTGAGCGCCGTGATACGTCTCCAACGTATATATAATTTTTGATTGCTCCATGCTATATTATCTACTATTTTGGACATTATTGGGCTTTATTTTCCACTTTTATAATATTTTTGGGACTAACCTATTAACCAGAGGCCCAACCCATAATTGCTGTTTTTTGCCTGTTTTAGGGTTTTGAAGAAAAGGAATATCAAAGGGAGTCCAAACGGAATGAAACCTTCGGGAACGTGATTTTCTCAACGAACAAGACCCAGGAGACTTGGACCCTATGTCAAGACACAAAAGAGGAGGCCACGAGGTAGGGGGCGCACCTACCCCCCCCTGTCGGTGTACTAGAATAGGGGTACCCTAGTACCCCGAACTTGTGCACGGGCAGTTGCAGCACCCCGCGGCAAAGGCTTGCCGGGTGAATGCCAAGATCCCCCAAGGTTCCCTTGGAGCCATCCAAGAACAAAGTATTTAAGCTAAGGAGACAAGACCCCGGCAATAGGAGCTTGCCGGGAAGGCCAACCAAGGCGCTCCAAGGAACTTGCCGCGACGCGCCATGCGCTCCGGTAAGGCAGCAAGGCCCCAGCAAGAGGAGCTTGCTGGGAAGACTAAACAAGGTACACCGAGGCCCGGTGAGCGCCGAGCTTCTGGGCCCAGTGAAGATAACGACAGCGGCAAGGTGCTTGCCGCGGCAGGCGGCCACTCTGCGTCCACGCTCCAGTGCATCCACCAACGTGTCTCCCTGGGGGCCTCTCCGGGCACGCGTGGCGGGAGGCTGTGCAGCCAGCGGTGTGCAGTGGCATGCGAAGCTGACAAGATCACCATCGTGGCGAACGGTGGCGCCCCTAACGGTCCTTTTCTACACTATTCGGGCGACTCAGACGGGCATTTAATGCCCTTGTCCCCTGCCGTCAGGGTTAGGTAGGGTGCACTGTACAAGCAACTATATCAACTACCTCGCTTTTTACGTTTTTACCCTCCTCTGCGTTGCCACCTGTCAGTGACCCCTTTAGCGTATAAAAGGAGGCCCATGCGCAACGTAGAAGGGGTGGGGAGTTTCGGCTCGGAGGATCGGACAGTTTGCTTCGATTCATTCGTAGCCCAGAAGACATCACACTCTCTCGCTCGAGAGCAAGAACACCAGATAATACAACCAGACAAGCAGCAGTAGGAGTGTTATCTCTCCGGAGAGCTCCGAAGCTGGGTAAACTGCTCGTGTGCCTCGCCTCGATCTGCTCTTCATGCGATCTCCGCCCCCCGCCGAACCGAAAGGGGCCCGGTCCGCCGGCCCCATAGGTGTTCGTGGATCAGTTGTCCCCGACATCTTTGGCGCGCCAGGTAGGGGGCGTCGAGATTGCGTGAACCTGATCCGGCGTTCACACGAGCTAGATCCTTATTTCCTTCATCAACATGCCACCGAAGAAGAAGACTTCGGCGGCGGCCGCTCCATCCACGTCACTTCCGCCACCGTTGGAGCAAATGAGTGGTGGGATGGACGCCGGCGGAAGAAAGGACGTCGACGAGGAAGCCCATGATGCCGCCAGGTCCAAGAACAAGGCTGCACAAACCTCGGCGACTGTACATGTTCCACGCCACTCTTAGGAGGCGCAAGATCAACAGCGTCATGGCACTAGCAGTGCCATACGCATGATAGCCCAAGACCAAGCTGGTGGATATCGGGGCGCTCAAGACCAGCATGCACGCGCAGCGTGCTGGCCGAGCGGGGCACGGTCGCCTGGATGGGATACTGCTCCTTCTAACATAGTTAGAAGTTCGAGCACGTCCCGCTCCTCGCGCCGTCCACCACTACCACCCACCACTCTAGCAGAAGCTTTGGCGCGAGCTCAACTTCTAATAGATTACCCTCCAACGTCGGACAAGATCGACGAATGGAGAGCCACCATTCAGAGTCTCATCGGCTACGCCAATGGCGACACTCCACGGCGGCCGAGCGCGTCGCCGCCGCGGCAGGACCGCCGGGCGCGCGCCGGTGGCGACGAAACGGGCGGAGGTGCAACTACCATGCAATCACCACCCCGAAGGCCAAGGTCGCCAGCTCGCCGGATCCACCTCGACAGCGACTCCACTTCATCGTTGGATCCACGAGCTCGTCGCGATCAGCGCCAAGTTCTTCATGATCGACAACAAGAAGACGCTCAAACCCGCATCGAGCGCCGAACAGAAGCGCGACGTCAACCCGACAAGCGCGCTGGGCCCTCTGTTGACATGCATGCGCTAGGGGAACCAGGCGATCTGCCGTATGCGGTAGGTTGTCCTGCGTTCACTCGTGAGCTGCGGCAAGTCCAGTGGCCCAGTACAAAGAACTTCAAGCCATACGTACCGGAGAAGTACGACGGCAAGACGCATCCGTCAGAGTTCCTCAGCATTTACACCATTGCGGTGCAAGCTGCCGGGGGACGAGATGATAAGATCCTTGCCAACTACTTCCCGCTGGTGCTCAAGCCCAACGTCAGATCCTGGCTCATGCACTTGCCGGACAACTCCATATCCTCTTGGGCTGATCTGTGCCATCAGTTTGTCGGCGCCTTTACCGGCGGACACAAGCCTCATGGCCAGGAGAGTGATCTTCACCTGCTCGCCCAGAAGGAAGGAGAGCCCCTGCGCAAGTACATTCAGAGATTCAGTAGTGTGCAGCACAACATCCCAGACGTCCACCCTGCCGCGGTGATTAGCGCGTTCCATCAGAACATGCGGAACCACAGGATGCGGGAGGAAATGGTGATGTGCAAGATCAGGGACGTCAGTGAGTTATATGCACTGGCCGAAAAGTGCGCGCGTGCTGAGGAAGGGAGGAGACGCCCCGGAGAAAATATAGGAGCAGGGGGATCTGACAGTGAAGATGCTGCCCCGACAAGGAAAAACCGGTGGTGGAACAACAGAAGGAGGAAAGGCAAAGAAGTGCTAGTTGTTGAGCAGTCCGGCAATGGTGGCGGCGCCAAGGAAGCCAAAGCTGGTAACTCCGGCAAGGAGGTTGCTGCGGAGGTGGCGGTCGCCGACAAGCAGGATGGCACCAACAAGCAGTATTGCAAGATTCACCGCACCAAGGGCCATGATCTTCAGAACTATAAGAGAGTCGAGCAGCTTGTTGAGCAACAGAAAGCTGAATACGAGCGGCGCGACAAGGAGAAGGCCCAGGAAGGAGCTGGTGGGTCCGGCAAGAAACGTCCCGGCCGAGGAGGACGCCGCGGCAAGGCCAAGCAGCGGCAAGGAGACAGACCTCCTCGCGGCCGCGACAAGGATGAAGATGACGACGACGATGAAGATATGGATGATGAGGAGACTGATGAGCAGGAGTTCCAGAAAGCCACAGGGGTCCTGTGCGTTGACGGTGGTGCTTCTCTGCATGCCTCGCACCGCCAGCTCAAGCAGTGGGTGCGGGAAGTTAATGCAACAAAACCACCCGTCGAGTCACGCAAGCCTCTGAAATGGTCCGGCACGCCTATCATCTTTGATATTGAGGACCACCCGGATCGCATAACTGCGGTCGGGTGCTTGCCGATGTTGGTTTCACCAACAATCCGCAACCTCAAGGTCACTAAGATGCTAGTTGACGGCGGGGCCGGCTTGAATCTGATCTCCTCCGCGGTGCTCCAGAAGCTCCAGATCCCTGACAGGGAGCTCGAAGAGACTGGCACATTTCAAGGAATCAACCCGAGAAGGAGCAAGCCAAAGGGAAAGATCACGTTGCCGGAAACATTTGGCAGTGAGCTAAACGTCAAGACTGAGAGGGTCACGTTTGACGTTGCCGACTTTCCATTACCTTACAATGGAATCCTTGGCCGTCCAGCACTCGCCAAGTTCATGGCAGCCTCTCACTATGCGTACAACGTACTGAAAATGCCAGGCCCAATAAGTGTCATCTCTGTCCCTGGCGATAAGAAGGATGCTCTTATCTGTGCCGACAAGATCTACCGGGAAGCAGCAGCTGCAGCAGAACGGAGGACACTTACCGCTGAAGCTCCTGGGGGGAAGAAGAAGACCAAGTCCGGCAAGAGCTCTGATGCCTACTCCGGCAAGCGCACCTCTTCGGAGTGCTGCGCTACCGTCGAGGACGCACCATCGAGCTCCACCGGCAAGTGTAAAAAAGCAATGGCAGCTCCACCTGAGACCAAGAAGGTGTCCACCAAGGAGGATGGCACTGGTGGTACCTTCACCATCAGCGCCACTCTTGACCCCAAATAGGAAAGCGCGCTCGTTGTTTTCCTGCGGGAGAATGTCGACGTGTTTGCGTGGCAATCGTCTGATATCCCCGGTGTTCCCAGGAAAGTAATTGAGCACCACCTGTCCTCATGCACGGTCCATCAAGCAGAGAGTCAGGAAGCAGGCAGTGGAGCGCCAAGAATTCATCGCAGAAGAAATCAAGAAGTTGGAAGCAGCAGGCCTTGTCAGAGGTGTACTCCATCCCATGTGGTTGGCCAATCCTGTTGTTGTGCGCAAGGCTAACGGGAAATGGAGACTTTGTATTGACTTCACTAATGTTAATAAAGCTTGTCCCGAAGACCCATTTCCCTTGCCGCGTATTGACCAGATTGTTGACTCCACAGCCGGATGTGATTTGCTTTCATTTCTTGATGCATACCCAGGATACCATCAGATCTTCATGGCAGAAGAAGATGAAGAGAAAACCGCATTTATCACCCCGTGTGGCACGTACTGCTTCGTACAGATGCCTTTCGGTTTGAAGAATGCTGGTTCAACATTCGCAAGGGTAGTCCACCATGCTTTTGAGCCACAAATACACAGAAATGTGGAAGCTTACATGGATGACATAGTGGTCAAGAGCAAGAACAAGGCGACCCTGATTCAAGATTTAGACGAAACATTTGCAAACCTGCGCAAAATCAACCTCAAGCTTAACCCCGAGAAGTGCGTGTTTGGAGTCCCTTCCGGCAAGCTTCTCGGGTTCTTCGTGTCTCAGCGGGGAATTGAAGCCAAATCCGACAAGATCAAAGCCATCGAGCAGATCGAAGCACCAAAGTGCGTCAAGGATGTACGAAGGCTTGCCGGTTGCGTAGCTGCTCTCAGCAGGTTTATCTCTAGATCTGCTGAGCGCGCCCTGCCATTTTTCAAAATTTTGAAAAAGGCAGGTCCAATGAAATGGACTCCGGAAGCGGAGGCTGCGCTGCAGGACTTGAAGAGATACCTGTCCTCCACTCCAACGCTTATCGCACCTAAGTCGCAAGAGAAGTTGCTGCTATATATAGCGGCAACCAATCAAGTGGTTAGTGCTGCGTTAGTGGCGGAGAGGGAGGCGGATGATGAGCCAGCAACCACGGCAGATCCATCTAGCGACAAGCAGGGGGCTTCGTCGACAAGCTCTGGTCCCGACAAACATGGGTTTGAGCAGGAACATGATGAGATGCCAAGGAGAATGGTGCAGCGCCCAGTTTACTTTGTCAGTTCTCTTCTGCAGGGGGCTAGATCAAGGTACTCTGGTGTGCAGAAGTTGCTTTTCGGCCTCCTCATGGCCTCGAGAAAGCTGCGCCATTACTTCCAAACACATGAGATCACAGTCGTCACTCGCTTTCCGCTGAAGAGGATACTTCAAAATCCAGAAGCAACAGGCAGGATTGTCGAGTGGGCGCTGGAACTGTCAAGCTTTGGCCTCAAGTTTGAGAGCACCTCAACTATCCAAAGCAGAGCATTGGCAGAGTTCATAGCAGAG
This sequence comes from Triticum aestivum, assembly GCF_018294505.1. Lineage (NCBI taxonomy): Eukaryota > Viridiplantae > Streptophyta > Magnoliopsida > Poales > Poaceae > Triticum > Triticum aestivum. The sequence goes on along the minus strand of NC_057809.1, from coordinate 363,284,596 downwards.
TGGACGCCAACCCCAGATGAAGAAATTCCAGAAACGAGCATCCCCATCAAAGAGGCAAGCAAAGAGTGGCTGATGTACTTTGATGGTGCCTTCTCGCTGCAAGGCGCCGGTGCAGGCGTGCTGCTTGTCGCACCCACCGGAGAGCACCTCAAGTACGTAGTCCAGATGCATTTTCCCAAAGAGCAAGCAACCAACAATACAACAGAGTATGAAGGATTGCTTGCCGGTCTCAGAATCACAGCATACCTTGGGATCAAGAAGCTCATTGTCAGGGGTGACTCACAGCTTGTCGTCCGACAAGTGAACAAGAACTACCAGAGTCCGTTGATGGAAGCGTATGTTGATGAAGTGAGGAAGATAGAAGAGCACTTTGACGGCCTACAAATGGAGCATATCCCAAGAGCTCAGAATGATATTGCTGACGGCCTGTCAAAGTGCGCCGCACTAAAGTTACCTGTGGAACCAGGGATCTTTGTGCTTAAGTTGACTCAACCATCCGTAACACCATCAACTGGACAAAGCAAGAAGAGGAAGTTGGTTTTCGGTGACTACTTTCCGGCAGAGCTCCCCGAAGCCGCCGCCAAGAAAGTCCCCAAGATCAACACCAAGAAGGCTGAGGGGCAGTCTGCTCCGGCAAGCCTAATGGATTGTTCTGTTGAAGCAGACGCTCCCGACAAGTTTTGCTCCGGCAAGCTTGCCGGGGAACATCAAGCTCTGGCAGGGCCGCAAGTCCTTGCCGTAGAAGCAGATGTTCCCACAGCAGCAGATGTGCCTTTAGTCCTTGTTGTCGAGCCACAAGCTCCAGCATGGGCACATCAGATTGTCCACTTCCTTTAGACAAGAGAACTTCCCGAAGAACAAGAAGAAGCGGAAAGAGTAGCCCGGCAGTCAAGTATGTACCAGTTTGTCGATAGCATACTGTACAGAAGAAGACTCAACGGTGTGAAATTGAAGTGTATTCGCCGGGAAGATGGACAAAAGCTGTTGGCGGAGATACATGGAGGCATATGTGGACACCACATTGGCGCAAGAGCACTTGCCGGCAAAGCTTTCCGGCAAGGTTTCTTTTGGCCGACAACCCTCCAGGATGCAACTACACAAGTAACCAAGTGTGAAGCGTGCCAGTTCCACTCCAAACAGATACACCAGCCAGCTCAAGCTCTCCAGACGATCCCTTTATCCTGGCCATTTTCGGTCTGGGGGCTCGATATCCTCGGCCCCTTCCCCCGAGCTGTCGGGGGCTTTGAGTACTTGTACGTCGCAATCGACAAGTTCACAAAGTGGCCGGAAGTGCAGCCAGTGAGGAAGGTGACAGCACAGTCAGCAGTCAAGTTCTTCAGGTCGATTGTTTGCCGTTTTGGGATCCCCAACAGGATCATCACCAACAACGACACGCAATTCACGAGCCGCACCTTCATGCAGTACATCCAAGACCTTGGCGCCAAGGTCTGCTTCGCTTCTGTTGCTCATCCGAGAAGCAACGGTCAAGCAGAGAGGGCAAATGCTGAAGTGCTGCGCGGGCTCAAGACCAGAACTTTTGACAGGCTACACAGGTGCGGAAGGAACTGGATCGAGGAGCTGCCGGTGGTTCTTTGGTCGATCAGAACGACGCCAAATCGAGCCACTGGCCAGACACCTTTCGCTCTAGTCTATGGAGCAGAGGCAGTTCTCCCCATGGAACTCGTATACGGATCACCTCGAGTGCTCGCTTATGATGAGCTTGAGCAAGAATAGCTGCGGCAAGACGACGCGCTGCTCCTTGAGGAAGATCGTCTTTAGGCTGCTGTACAAGCTGCTCGATACCAGCAAGCTTTGCGCCGCTATCATAGCCGCAAAGTTAAAGCCAGAAGCTTCGAGGAAGGCGACCTTGTTCTTCGGCGTGTTCAGTCCGCCAAGAATTCCAACAAGTTGACGCCGAAGTGGGAAGGCCCTTATCGGGTGAGATGAGTCTCAAGGCCTGGCGCTGTCCGCCTTGAGACCGAAGATGGCATTCCAGTGAGCAACTCCTGGAACATAGAACATCTTCGTAAGTTTTTCCCATAAGGCACGGTTGCCGGAACCCGTTCCGGCAACCACCTTTTGTACAAGTCTTGCCGCTGTTGCATGTAATCCTTTGTACAAAGCCGGGCGCAGAACCCGTGCATAAGTAAAACCCATGTGCTCCACACAGCTTGTCCATTTCATGCGTTAGTTCCTTTCTTGCATGCGATTATCTGACACTTTGTGCAGCACCTACATCCGGTAAGTAGTAACGAGCCGAAGAGCTCCATATTATTATTTTCTCTTCTTTCTTTTTCTTTTAAAGGAAAAGAAGGTTCTCTCACACACAAGTTTTCCGGGGGGAAGGAGAAGACTGTGGTATGGGCCAGGCGTCGCTCAAGCAAAGACTTGCCTTACCGGGAAGCAAATGACAGAAAAGCTAAGTTGCCAAAGTTTGAGCGATCACTTCTGAAAATTTTTGAGTTATCTTCCTCGAACGACCCTGCTTTTTATGGAAAACCTGTGCACGGAGGAACCAACTCGTGGCTAGTTGCGCCCTTACTTTGTTTCGAGTCCGCTCAACAGCTTAAGCGTGCTGCATCTAGTCGCGACAAGGTTTCTTGTCGGAAGCGGCGCCGCCAGCAGGCTACTGAAGTTCCGCACTCAGCGCTCGCGGCTCGGGAGCCTGCGCCGACAAGTTCCCTAGAAGCGTAGGGTAATAACATACAAAGGAAGGAATCTAGTAGAGGAAATAACATTGCAATTGATAGATAGAAATAAAGTTATATTACAAGATAACTTGTCGCAGCTCTAACAGACTGTTTTCATAACATGATTAGCAGCGACAAGGGAAAAGAAGAAATGGGCGGCCTAATCTACGCGTCCGCCCTCGACTCTCTTGATCTCACTCACCTTGTCCACAATGGGTGCGACAAGGGCCTTGAGTGCATCCAGATCGGCGTCAGGCGGCAAGGACCTGAGGACGTTGGTGAAGCTGAGGCCTGGATTGCGGAAGGCTACCTTCATCAGCACCTTCTGGAGAACCCCGGCACAGATTTTGCGCAACTCGTCGGCCAGCTACTTCGGGATCCTCTCCCGGAGCCGCTGGAGTGCCGTCGCCACGCCCTTGAAGAACAGGCTGAGCTTGGCGCTGGGTTGAAGACTCTTGTTGGAAGGATACCCAAAATCCTCCATCCCCACCTGCGCCAGCTCCTCGTTGATGACTGCGGCAGTGTTCACCAGACCCTCAGTCCAGTGCTCCACTGTGTCTCTGAACGAGTTCTGGGTAACTGCAATGCTCTCCAGCAGCGCCACGTCAGCCTTGACCTTCTCCGCCAAGGTCCTCTCCCGCTCCTTGGCGGCCTCCAGCGTCTGCCTCAGCGTGGCCAGCTTCAGCTCCAGGTCTGCTTTGGAATCCTTGGCGGCGCTGAGCTCCTTGCCCCTCTCAGTGAGAAGACCTTGCAGCTCACCGTGGGCGGCAGCATCCTTCTCGCGCTCACGCTTGAGCGCGGCAACCTCCTCGCCGCTCTTCCCAATGTCGGCCTCCAGCTGCGCCACCTTCTCCTCTAACTCTTTCTTGGCGGCCTCTGTAGTTGCCGCGGTGTCCTTTGCCTCCTTGAGTGCCCCGCCAAGTGCTCGCTCGCGCTCGGCGAGCTCTTCCTCGTAGCTGTCGAGGTTGGCCTTCCGCTGCACTAGTTCACCTTCCCGCGCGGACTGCTTCTCGGCAGCAAGTCTTTGTTCCTCCTCAGCCTCGGCCTTCTCGAGAAGAAAGGCCGTGCGCTCCTCGTCGACTCGCTCCCGCTCCTGCGCCAGGGACCGGAGAGCTTCTTGATTTTGGACCCGGAGCTCCTCCGCGCGCTTTTCCATGTCAACTCCCGCCTTCGCGACAAGCGCTTCCCGGGAAGCCAGCTTGGCTTGCCGGGTGCGATAGAGTGACAGCAGCTTCCGCAGCAGCTGCTCCTCCTCAGGCTCACCGCTGCTGCTGCCGGGCGCGTCGACCAATGACAGCCCAGCAGAGGCGAGCACCTCCCCGTCAAAAGTCTCCCCCTCGACCGGCGCCCTGGAGCTCGACACCTAGGGCAGCTTGATGAAGATATTGTCACCGTCCTGCAAGTAGGTGCCGGGCTGGGGCTCCTCGGAGCCCGGCTCCGCAGAAGCAGCAGAGGGTTCGGCGGTCGGCGCAGCGCCCGGCGCTCCTGCAGCCTCAGGGTCATCAGTGCGATCGCCCGACCCCTCGCCAGCCTCCGCAGCAGCAGCCCCGGCGGCCTCCTCGCCGACGGTCTCATCAGCATCGGCACCTTCCACGCCGGCGCCCTCTGTCTCCATTGGCTCAGCCGTAGATGGGTCTGAAGAACGAAGAAGGGAGGAAAGTCAATCAAAAATCCAAGAAAGAAAAAACGGAACAAGCAGAACCCAAGGGAAAGTTTCTGGGCAAGTGGATTACCTGCGCCAAGATCTTCAGTTGCGGCCTCGGTCGCTGCAGGATCAGCAGTGCCGTCCCTTGCCGGAGAGCGCTCCCTTGCTGGGGACTCCTCCCTTGGCGGCGCAGTCGAAGCAGGTGGCACTTTGGGACCGGCCTCCGGGCGCTCCTGATGAGGCTGCTCTGCTCCTGCACAAGTCAACAAGCAAGATATCAACAAAGGAAAAAGCACTCAAGCGCGCCCGGCAGCAAAAGGCTAAACTATAAACTTACGCTGGGGGCTGCGCTGGGGGCTTCTCTGAGGGGTGATTGCCGGGTTCGTCAAAGTGGTCTCGGACCCACCTCCTGCCGACACGATGGGGTCATCCTCGATGACGATCACCGCGGCCTTGGCCCTCTTCGCCGCTCTCTGGGCCAGTGTTCTGAAAAGAAAGGAGTCCAGATTGGAGCAAGTCAGATACAAAATATAAACAGCAAGATTGAAGGATTATAAGAGCACCAAAGAAACTCACTCTTCTTCCTCCTCGTCGGAGCTGAGCGCGGAGAGATCGAAGTCCGGCCCTCCTCCGGTGCGGCGAGGTGGAGGAGTAGGATCCCTTGCCCGCTTGGCGGGGGCAGTGGCAGTGGCCCGGGAAGATCCCGCTCCAGTTGCCGCTGTTGCGTGAGGCGCTCCCGCGGCAACATTGCTTGCCACGGTAGAGCGCGTCGCGCGGCTCGGTGGCTGTGGAGCCGGCTGCCGCCCCGATGCGTCCCCGGCCCTGCGAAGGCGTCGCCTTGGCGGGGCCGAGGGCTCCGCCTGCGGCAAGCTCTCTGAAGGCTCAGCCTCCTCCTCGCCGGCCTCGCTCGACTCGGCTTCGGAACCGGCAGGCTCCTCCTCGCCCATGAACTCCGCGCGTTCGGCAAGGTTTGCCGCCTCTGCAGCCTCTGCCTCCTCCACAGTAAACCCAAACACACCCGCAGCAGCTGCGGCCGCAGCCTCTTCCGCCCTAGTAGCGATGAGCTACAGCTCCTCGTCGGTGGTGTCACGGGTGAGGCTCTTCTGCTCGTCGGCGTGGACCGGCACTTCCTCCAAGGTGTCGAAGAACACTCGCACAACGTCATCCGCAGGCTCTTGCCAAGTTGGGATGATGCCGTGTGAATCGCACAACGGCATCATGGCGCGGATCCGGTCAAGCGAAGAGTTATTGCACAAAGGAACTATGCCCCTCGGCAGTGTGAATGGGTGCTGGGGGTCGCGTTTGAATAATTCCAAGAGCATTGCATCCAACTCCAAGACGGTGAAGTTGTAGTTGAGGCCCGGCCGCAGCCTCATGATGTCCGCCGAATTCTTGAATTCCCAGGCGGGCCTCCCCCTCTCCTGCAGGGGGGCAATGCAGCGGCGGAGGAAATCTGCCCCGACAGCACCTACGGTGAGCCCGGCAAGCCTGAGGCGAAGAATCCTAGTGATGGCGATCTTCAGCCTCTCGTCTTCCGGGGCCACGTTGCTCCAGTCATTGTCGTGCACTATTGGAGTTTGGCGCACGGTGGTGAAGGGCTGCGGATCCTCCTCGACGATCCAACACCACTCCGCTCTCCACTCCTCCCACTTGCTGCGGAGCTCACCCTCCAAGTACACATCCTTCTTGCCGACTCTTGAGATCCAAGCAATCCCTCCGGCAAGCGGCTCTCCTCTCTCTACCCGAGGCATGAAGTAATGGCGGAAAAGGGCTACGCTAGGGTGGACTCCGACAAAGTTTTCGCACAAGTGTGCGAAGATTGCCATGGTCAGGACAACATTGGGGGTGAAGTCAAGTAGGCGGAAGCCATATGTGTTCATAATGTCACAAAAGAACTCCGAGAAGGGCGGGCAGAGCCTGCAATAGAAGAATAGCAGGAAGAACGGGTACCCATTTGGAGCCGACTCCGAGGCAGCGGCCGGGAGTACCCTCGTGCGCGGATGCGCACGCGTCTCCATCGCCCAAAAGAGGTAGAAGTACTCCCTCAGCTCCTGCACGCCGAGCTGGGGGGTGAAGATCGCCCGCTCCTTCCGCAGCGCCGCGAGCCGCTGCGCCTCGGCCGACTTCACGCCCTTTCCCTTGTCGGCTTTCGGGGCCATGGCGGAGGTGGTGGAGAAGGTCGACGGCGTGATGATGCTGGTGGTAGTGGGGGGGGGAATGCTGCTCTCTCGGCTTCGAGAAGAAGGGGGGAGCGGTGGAGTTTGTGAAGAAAGAGTAGCAGCAACCAGCAAGGGGGAACGAACTGCCCCTGTTTCCTCTGCTTATAAAGAGGGACGGGGCGGACGTTTCGGCCTTCCAAATAAACAACCACTCACGATCTCTCCCACGATGCCGCATTCAACGCATGCCGTTATGGGAGAGTGCGGTGGATACGGAACAAGATTTGGCGTGGCCCAGCCCGCGTGTGCCCGTGCCCTGTCTTGGGCCTGGCCCAACAGCGCTCGGCACCGTGTCTGGCCCAGGCCCGGGGGCTCCTGTCGGTGTACTAGAATAGGGGTACCCTAGTACCCCGAACTTGTGCAAGGGCAGTTGCAGCACCCCACGGCAAAGGCTTGCCGGGCAAACGCCAAGATCCCCCAAGGTTCCCTTGGAGCCATCCAAGAACAAAGTATTTAAGCTAAGGAGACAAGACCCCGGCAAGAGGAGCTTGCCGGGAAGGCCAACCAAGGCGCTCCAAGGAACTTGCCGCGACGCGCCACGCGCTCCGGCAAGGCAGCAAGGCCCTGGCAAGAGGAGCTTGCCGGGAAGACTAAACAAGGTACACCGAGGCCCGGTGAGCGACGAGCTTCTGGGCCCAGTGAAGATAACGACAGCGGCAAGGTGCTTCCCGCGGCAGGCGGCCACTCTGCGTCCACGCTCCAGCGCATCCACCAACGTGTCGCTCTGGGGGCCTCTCCGGGCGCGCGTGGCAGGAGGCTGTGCAGCCAGCGGTGCGCAGTGGCATGCGAAGCTGACAAGATCACCATCGTGGCGAACGGTGGCGCCCCTAACGGTCCTTTTCTACACTATTCGGGCGACTCAGACGGGCATTTAATGCCCTTGTCCCCTGCCGTCAGGGTTAGGTAGGGTGCACTGTACAAGCAACTGTATCAACTACCTCGCTTTTTACGTTTTTACCCTCCTCTGCGTTGCCACCTGTCGGTGACCCCTTTAGCGTATAAAAGGAGGCCCATGCGCAACGTAGAAGGGGTGGGGAGTTTCGGCTTGGAGGATCGGACAGTTTGCTTCGATTCATTCGTAGCCCAGAAGACATCACACTCTCTCGCTCGAGAGCAAGAACACCAGATAATACAACCAGACAAGCAGCAGTAGGAGTGTTATCTCTCCGGAGAGCTCCGAAGCTGGGTAAACTGCTCGTGTGCCTCGCCTCGATCTGCTCTTCGTGCGATCTCCGCCCCCCGCCGAACCGAAAGGGGCCCGGTCCACCGGCCCCATAGGTGTTCGTGGATCAGTTCTCCCCGACACCCCCTCCCCCAAGTCGTGCCCTCCACCCTCGTGGGCCCCCCTGTTTCTCCGCCGACGTACTCCTTCCTCCTATATATACCTACGTACCCCCAAACGATCAGATACGGAGCCAAAAACCAAAGTCCACCACAGCAACCCCACGAGATCCCATCCTGGGGCATGTTCCGGAGCTCCTCCGGAGGGGGCATCGATCACGGAGGGCTTCTACATCAAAACCATAGCCCCTCCGATGAAGTGTGAGTAGTTTACCTCAGACCTATGGGTCCATAGTTATTATCTAGATGGCTTATTCTCTCTTTTTGGATCTCAATACAATGTTCTCCCCCTCTCTTGTGGAGAACTATTCGATGTAATCTTCTTTTTGCGGTGTGTTTGTTGAGACCGATGAATTGTGGGTTTATGATCAAGTCTATCTTTGAACAATATTTGAATCTTCTCTGAATTCTTTTATGTATGATTGGTTATCTTTGCAAGTCTCTTTGAATTATCAGTTTGGTTTGGCCTACTAGATTGATCTTTCTTGCAATGGGAGAAGTGCTTAGCTTTGGGTTCAATCTTGCGGTGTCCTTTCCCAGTGACAGTAGGGGCAGCAAGGCACGTATTGTATTGTTGCCATCGAGGATAACAAGATGGGGTTTTCATCATATTGCATGAGTCTATCCCTCTACATCATGTCATCTTGCTTAAGGCGTTACTCTGTTTTTAACTTAATACTCTAGATGCATGCTGGATAGCGGTCGATGAGTGGAGTAATAGTAGTAGATGTAGGCAGGAGTCGGTCTACTTGTCTCGGACGTGATGCCTATATACATGATCATACCTAGATATTCTCATAACTATGCTCAATTCTGTCAATTGCTCAACAGTAATTTGTTCACCCACCGTAGAATACTTAAGCTCTCGGGAGAAGCCACTAGTGAAACCTATGGCCCCCGGGTCTATCTTCATCATATTAATCTCCTACTACTTAGTTATTTCCTTTGCTTTTTTACTTTACCTTTATTTTACTTTGCATCTTTATCACAAAAATACCAAAAATATTATCTTATCATATCTATCAGATCTCACTCCCGTAAGCGGCCGTGTAGGGATTGACAACCCCTATTCGCGTTGGTTGCGAGGATTTATTTGTTTTGTCCAGGTATGAGGGACTCGCGCGTAGCCTCCTACTGGATTGATACCTTGGTTCTCAAAAACTGAGGGAAACACTTACGCTACTTTGTTGTTGGAAATATGCCCTAGAGGCAATAATAAGATGGTTATTATTGTATTTCCTTGTTCATGATAATTTTCTATTGTTCATGCTATAATTTTATTAACCGGAAACCATAATACATGTGTGAATACATAGACCACAACATGTCCCTAGTAAGCCTCTAGTTGACTAGCTCGTTGATCAATAGATGGTTATGGTTTCCTGACCATGGACATTGGATGTCATTGATAACGGGATGACATCATTAGGAGAATGATGTGATGGACCAGACCCAATCTTAAGCGTAGCACAAGATCGTGAAGTTCATTTGCTAAAGCTTTTCTAATGTCAAGTATCATTTCCTTAGACCATGAGATTGTGCAACTCCCGGATATCATAGGAATGCTTTGGGTGTACCAAATGTCACAACATAACTGGGTGGCTATAAAGGTGCACTACAGGTATCTCTGAAAGTGTTTGTTGGGTTGGCACGAATCGAACTGGGATTTGTCACTCCGTATGACGGAGAGGTATCTCTGGGCCCACTCGATAATGCATCATCATGAGCTCATTGTGACTAAGTAGTTGGTCATGGGATCATGCATTACGGAATGAGTAAAGTGACTTGCCGGTAACGAGATTGAACGAGGTATTGGGATACCGACGATCGAATCTCGGGCAAGTAACGTACCGATTGACAAAGGGGATTGTATACGGGATTGCTTGAATCCTCAACATCATGGTTCATCCGATGAGATCATCGTGGAACATGTGGGAGCCAACATGGGTATCCAGATCCCGCTGTTGGTTATTGGCTGGAGAGTTGTCTCGGTCATGTCTGCATGGTTCCCGAACCCGTAGGGTCTACACAATTAAGGTTCGATGACGCTAGGGTTATTAGGAAGATTTGTATGTGATTACCGAATGTTGTTCGGAGTCCCGGATGAGATCCCGGACGCCACGAGGAGTTCCAGAATAGTCCGGAGGTTAAGATTTATATATGGGAAGTCATCATACGGTCACCGGAAATATTCGGGGGTATACCGGTATTGTACCGGGACCACCGGAGGGGTTCCAGGGGTCCACCGGGAGGGTCCACCTGCCCCGGAGGGCCTTATGGGCTGTAGGTGGAAGGGAACCAGCCCCTAGTGGGTTGGGCGCCATCCCCTCCTAGGGCCCATGCGCTTAGGGTTTGGGGAGAACCCTAAAGGGGGCGCCCCCTTGCTTGGGGGGCAAGCCCCCTCCCCCTTGGCCGCCGCCCCCCCTCTAGATCTCATCTAGAGGGGCCGGCCCCCTTCCCCCTTCTCCCTATAAATAGAGGGGCGAGGGGAGGGCTGCAGCACCACATCCAAGGCGCAGCCCCTCCCCTCCCCAACACCTCTCCTCCTCCGCGTGAGCTTGGCGAAGCCCTGCCGGAGAACTGCCACTCCATCACCACCACGCCGTCGTGCTGCTATTGGAGCCTTCTTCCTCAACCTCTCTCTCCTCCTTGCTGGATCAAGGCGCGGGAGACGTCACCGGGCTGCACGTGTGTTGAACGCGGAGGCGCCGTTATTCGGTGCTTAGATCGGATTCGGCCGCGATCTGAATCGCTACGTGTACGACTCCTCCAACCGCGTTCTTGCAACGCTTCCGACTAGCGATCTTCAAGGGTATGAAGATGCATTCCCTCTCTCTCGTTGCTAGCATCTCCTAGATTGATCTTGGTGACACGTAGGAAAATTTTGAATTATTTCTATGTTCCCCAACAGTGGTATCAGAGCTAGGCCTATGCATAGATTCTATGCACGAGTAGAACACAAAGCAGTTGTGGGCGATGATTTGTTCAATTTGCTTACCGTTACTAGTCTTATCTTGATCCGGCGGCATTGTGGGATGAAGCGGCCCGGACCGACCTTACACGTACACTTACGTGAGACTGGTTCCACCGACTGACATGCACTTGATGCATAAGGTGGCTAGCGGGTGTCTGTCTCTCCCACTTTAGTCAGATCGGATTCGATGAAAAGGGTCCTTATGAAGGGTAAATAGCAATTGGCATATCACGTTGTGGTTTTGGCGTAGGTAAGAAACATTCTTGCTAGAAACCTATAGCAGCCACGTAAAAACTTGCAACAAAAATTAGAGGACGTCTAACTTGTTCTTGCAGCATATGCCGTGTGATGTGATATGGCCAAAAGGATGTGATGAATGATATATGTGATGTATGAGATTGATCATGTTCTTGTAATAGGAATCACGACTTGCATGTCGATGAGTATGACAACCGGCAGGAGCCATAGGAGTTGTCTTAATTTATTTATGACCTGCGTGTCAACATAAACGTCATGTAATTACTTTACTTCATCGCTAACCGTTAGCCATAGTAGTAGAAGTAATAGTTGGCGAGACAACTTCATGAAGACACGACGATGGAGATCATGATGATGGAGGTCATGGTGTCATGCCGGTGACAATGATGATCATGGAGCCCCGAAGATTGAGATCAAAAGGCGCAAAATGATATTCGCCATATCATGTCACTATTTGATTGCATGCGATGTTTATCATGTTTTACATCTTATTTGCTTAGAACGACGGTAGCATAAATAAGATGATCCCTCGCAATAATTTCAAGAAAGTGTTCCCCCTAACTATGCACCGTTGCTAAGGTACGTTGTTCCGAAGCACCACATGATGATCGGGTGTGATAGGTTCTAACGTTCGCATACAACGGGTGTAAGCCAGATTTACACACGCAATACACTTAGGTTGACTTGACGAGCCTAGCATGTACAGACATGGCCTCGGAACACGGAAGACCGAAAGGTCGAACATGAGTCGTATAGAAGATACGATCAACATGAAGATGTTCACCGATGATGACTAGTCCGTCTCACGTGATGATCGGACACGGCCTAGTTGACTCAGATCATGTATCACTTAGATGACTAGAGGGATGTCTATATGAGTGGGAGTTCATTAAATAATTTGATTAGATGAACTTAATTATCATGAACATAGTCAAAAGGTCTTTGCAAATTAGGTCATAGCTTACACTTTAGTTCTACTGTTTAAGATATGTTCCTAGAGAAAATTTAGTTGAAAGTTGATAGTAGAAATTATGTGTACTAGGTCCGTCAATTGAGGATTATCCTCATTGCTGCACAGAAGGCTTATATCCTTAATGCACCGCTCGGTGTGCTAAACCTCGAGCGTCGTCTGTAGATGTTGGGAAACATCTGACATACACTGTAACACCCCGGATGTAATTTACCTTATATGTACTCCACCTCTTGCCGTTGCCGACGCTAAGTTATTTTATTTCCTCGGGTTTGGGTTTTTGTCTCCGTGTGTTGTTGCCTTTGTCATGCATCGCATATCATGTCATCATGTGCATTGCATTTGCATATGTGTTCGTCTCATGCATCCAAGCATTATCCCCGTTGTCTGTTTTGCATTCCGGCACTCCTATCTCCTCCGGTGGTCCTTTCTACCTCTTTTCATGTGTGGGGGTTAAACATTTCCGGATTGGACCGAGTCTTGCCAAGCGGCCTTGGTTTACTACCGGTAGACCGCCTGTCAAGTTGCGTGCCATTTTGACTTCGTTTGATACTCCAACGGTTAACCGAGGGACCGAGAAGGCCTTGTGTGTGTTGCAGCCCAACACCCTTCCAATTTGGCCCAAACCCCACCAAAACCCTCTCCATCATCTAGAGCGTTCGATCACGATCGTGTGGCCGAAAACCGCACCTCATTTGGACTCTCCTAGCTCCTCCTGTGTATAAATAGGCACTCCCCCCGAAAATCCCGGATCAAACCACCCTAACCCTAGCTCCCCTTCCTCTCCGCGCGCCGGACAACGTCCGGGCCGCGCCGGACAGAGTCGCCGCCGCCGCCCGCAGCCAGTGGCAAGCCGCCATGTGGCCG